>NW_028175437.1:0-155000 GCF_965226575.1 Pagrus pagrus
AACAGGAGCTCATTACTCACCTGGACTCCGAACTGAACACAGCTTTGCCAGCTATTCTAGAGGAGAAGACAGTTGTTTGTGTGTCATTAGGCCTGAAGAAGATTTTGTTTTATCGAAACGTTGCCTGACACACCTTCCTTATTTGTTTAATTTCTTTTAATTCATTTTTGATTTTTCTTAATAAACATTTTTTAAAAAAAAGTTAATTTTTTCATCTTTTATTTAAAAAACTTTGACTCACCTCATGGAGGACGAATGGACCGTAGTCCAACGGGGGGGCCGACGCCGGCCGGCGCGCCAACCCGTACGCCAGTACCAGAGAGAAGGGTGGACGGAGAGTGCAGCCCCCGTCCCCTACAGGAGACGGGACCAGTCCCCGATCCCCGACCGGAGACGGGATCAGTCCCCCGCCCCTCAACATCTACCAACTGTCAGCAGGATCTGAAAGGCAAGTTCATTCTGGTCAGATATGAAAGTAAGCCTTTCGTGGGACAGGTCATCCAGGTGGTGGGTGAAGAAGTAAAAGTGAGCTTCATGCAACAACTGGGTAGGAAGAATGTCTTCACCTGGCCTCATCTACCTGACATCCTATTCTATTATGAGTCTAATGTGCTGCACATAATCTCTGAGCCAGAACCTCTGAACTCATGTAACTCAAAACTCATGAAAGACTGGAAACATTTCCAAGCACACACACAGCCCTAAACACACGATTGTCCCTCTCTCTCTATCCCTTCCACCACAACCTCACACACACAACTTTTGACATGTTTTTACACTAATTCATCGCAGTCAAAACATGAGTTCACATGATTTTTGGAAGTTTGTTTTTCAAATTAATTCATAAAATAACACAAGTTCACATGATTTTTTGATGTTTGTTTTTTAAATTAATTCATAAAATAACAACTTCACATGATTTTTGGATGTTTAATTTATAAAAATTAATTAATCTTGTTGATGTTTTTTCTTCATTGAAAATAATTTTAAAAAGTTCAATTGACCTTGTTCACTGTCATGCTTGATTTTTAGTGCCAGTTTCTTCAACAGACAATGGCCTTTGTAGAAGCAACATAGTCAGGTGGTGTAACTGGTTTGTGTCAATTGGTGTCACCAGTATTTTTCATAAAAAAATTTATAATATACAGGAACATTCATGTGGAATAAGATGTAATCCTCTATTGCAATGTATTAACATGTGCTTTTACAGTTTATACATAATTTGTCAAATATTATTTACAAAACAGTGTTTTCAGCATTTGTCCTGCTCTATATTACAAAAACGCATACA
The DNA here is from genome assembly GCF_965226575.1 of Pagrus pagrus. Lineage (NCBI taxonomy): Eukaryota > Metazoa > Chordata > Actinopteri > Spariformes > Sparidae > Pagrus > Pagrus pagrus. The sequence continues at coordinate 1,292 of NW_028175437.1, forward strand.
ATTTTAATTTAGAATAAGCCTAATAAAATCTATTTTCATGTGATATTTTAAAATTAAGTAACTGTTTTCATAAGTACATTTGCAGACATGAAACCAACATAAATACAAAATATACATTTTAGCAAACCTGATGCAAGCTTTTAAAAAAAATGTAATTTTTTTTTTAATTGCTCATAATGCAAACCCTTATTTGTCACTGACCCGCCTCTGCCTCCTAATTGTGCTGCTGCCTGTCTCTCTCAGACTAAAATGTGAAATGCCCCAACGCCTGTGAGAAAAGACCTTTTTTGTTGTTGTCATAACCATTGCTTGACCCCACACATCAAACATCCAAGATCAAAGATGTTTTGGAAAGCAGTATGGTGTGACAATTTGCTCCATCGCACCACTTTGTGCTGCAGGGTCTTTTTTGACCCCAGAGGACAATTATTAAGGATTAATAATTCATTATTAATTATTAAGTAATTTGATTGGACATAATTCAATCAAATTATCTCAAATTTATTTCAATCACAAAGAGCATAGTATCGGACAACCCTCATTATTTTCAGACCATTTGATGAATAAAAAACAATTTTGACAGGAAAAGATTTAACTTGGGGTCAGAACCCCAGGACAACACGAGGATTAAGGTAAATATGAATTGTTTTTTTCAACTTTGTAAGGTGTCCTGTTCAAGCCGCACGTGCGTGGTCAACTAGGTGATGTGTGGTGACATCTATGTGTCCGCACTGAGCAGTGGGGGAGGGGTAGGGGTTACAGACACAGCACACAGAGAGAGAGAGAGAAACAGGAGGGAGGAAGACACGCGTGAGAGAGAGAACAGCCCCTACAGAGACAACACGCTGGAAAGGTGAGAAAATGAGTGACGGCAGGAAACGCAGTAAAATTGAGTGTAGAGTATTAGACTTGCAGGAAGTGATACAATAGGCATAAATCATGAAAATTAATTTTCATAGTGAAATAACATTTTACTTTTTTGTATTTAAAATTAAAAGGTTTTCAAGTAAAATTCCTTCTCAGTTAAGATTGTCTAGCCCTGCCTGAAAGAAATGTATTAATTCTTGAGTGTTTGTTGGGGCTATGGAACCCACAATTACCTCTGAAGGGCAATGTGGTTATGAGCAAAATAGAGAACCGTACTCAATTGCACTAAGAAATGTTTGGTTGTTTTTCCATGCGTCTCCCTCGACAATTTTGATGCTCGCAAATGCCAAGCGCATCTCTGCTAGAAGGTTGAGATGTGTATATTGCAGTACTTTCAACATCTTAAACCTGAGTATTATGAGTGGCAAGTTATGATAAGCAACTTCACATAGGAATCCATTTTGTGCAACGCTTCTCTGGATTCAGAGGCTTGTAATTCCCAACTAAATCAATATATTAATACACTTTCTGTTTGAATGTGTAGAAGAGATTGTTCTGAATATTGAATTTGAGAATCTTATCAAAATAGATTTCCATTAATAAATGACGTGGTTTTATTTTGCCATTAAGTGTGGGGGCGGGGGAGGGGCGCCCCCTCTCCCTCCCTCAGAGGAGAGGGGCTGTGGGTTGAACTTGACAGTTATTTTAAATCACAACATACAGCTCTCCTGAGTAGAAACATGGATTGTGCTGCAAACAAAAGAAACCACCAACCTAATTGCAAATACCAGGTAATACAAATGTGTAACTTAACTCATATATTTAAATAATATTATCTTTTATTTGCAAGACAACTTGTAAGTTTTAATCACTGGCAACAGGTGTTCTGATCAAGGCAAACAGACACTAGCATAAGCTACAAGCATAAGATAGCAAAGGCAATCTAATGTGTGTATGTGTGCATAACTGCGTGTGTGCGTATGTGTTTTTGATGGAAAGAGATACAGACTTGGGCCAAGAATTGGTAACACAGATTTACTGTATTTTTCCATATTTACCAGAGTTTACTCTAATAATGGAGTCAACAGAGCCAGCGCAGTCAGCAATCCAGCCACACTCACAGACACTGGATGAAAAGGTGCGCTTCATATGTGGAAGTGCTCTCCAGGCAGATAAAAATAATCCACACATCAAGAACCCCAGGACAACACGAGGATTAAGGTAAATATGAATTGTTTTTTTCAACTTTGTAAGGTGTCCTGTTCAAGCCACACGTGCGTGGTCAACTAGGTGATGTGTGGTGACATCTATGTGTCCGCACTGAGCAGTGGGGGAGGGGCAGGGGTTACAGACACAGCACACAGAGAGAGAGAGAGAAACAGGAGGGAGGAAGACACACGCGTGAGAGAGAGAACAGCCCCTACAGAGACAACACGCTGGAAAGGTGAGAAAATGAGTGACGGCAGGAAACGCAGTAAAATTGAGTGTAGAGTATTAGACTTGCAGGAAGTGATACAATAGGCATAAATCATGAAAATTAATTTTCATAGTGAAATAACATTTTACTTTTTTGTATTTAAAATTAAAAGGTTTTCAAGTGAAATTCCTTCTCAGTTAAGATTGTCTAGCCCTGCCTGAAAGAAATGTATTAATTCTTGAGTGTTTGTTGGGGCTATGGAACCCACAATTACCTCTGAAGGGCAATGTGGTTATGAGCAAAATAGAGAACCGTACTCAATTGCACTAAGCAATGTTTGGTTGTTTTCCATTCGTCTCCCTCGACAATTTTAATGCTCGCAAATGCCAAGCGCATCTCTACTAGAAGGTTGAGATGTGTATATTGCAGTACTTTCAACATCCTAAACCTGAGTATTATGAGTGGCAAGTTATGATAAGCAACTTCACATAGGAATCCATTTTGTGCAGCGCTTCTCTGGATTCAGAGGCTTGTAATTCCCAACTACATCAATATATTAATACACTTTCTGTTTGAATGTGTAGAAGAGATTGTTCTGAATATTCAATTTGAGAATCTTATCAAAACAGATTTCCATTAATAAATGACGTGGTTTTATTTTGCCTTTAAGTGTGGGGGCGGGGGAGGGGCGCCCCCTCTCCCTCCCTCAGAGGAGAGGGGCTGTGGGTTGAACTTGACAGTTATTTTAAATCACAACATACAGCTCTCCTGAGTAGAAACATGGATTGTGCTGCAAACAAAAGAAACCACCAACCTAATGGCAAATACCAGGTAATACAAATGTGTAACTTAACTCATATATTTAAATAATATTATCTTTTATCTATTATCTGTCCTTCAAGGTTAAGGTTTCATATCACAGATCGTGCAGGGCCAATTATTCCAGTCCTAACAACTGTAATCAAGATCTTTTTGCTTATGATGCCAAGTATCACAGAAGCTGCCTTGGACACTATATTTCAGAGAGAAACATTTCAGCAGCCAGACATAAATATCTGTCTGAAAAAAAGTTAAGTGAATATGAAGAAGCTTTCACTAAACTAATTGAAGAAATAACTAGCAAAGTTTTTTCTGAGAATATGACTGTCACAACACTGAATGCTGTCACCGAGAGCTATGTTTCAAAACTGAGTGCAGCTGCAGGACCAAGCATGTATAAATCATGGAAACTCAAAGAGAAATTGATCCAGCATTATGGAGATGAACTGATTTTCATTGAACGTCCTGGAAAATCAGATCTTATCTGTTCTAGTGCCGTCGCTGTTGCTCACGCAATGAGAGAAGTTTCCATACTAAGAGAATAACTAACAGAGGACAAGGAGCCAATGCCTCAACTGAGAACAGAGACTCTCACTGACAATCAAATCCTACACAAGGCTGCAGGTATCCTAAGGAGAAGTATGGAAGAGGTTAGGCATGAGCCTCAGTTCTACCCAGGTGGTGACACGCTTTCCCTTCTCCAGTGCAGTAAATATGTACCAGCAGAAGTGTATGATTTTGTTAACTGGTGCATTACTTCTGATGCCTTCGGAAAACTGCAGACCTGTAATGATGACCCAGCCATAAAGAAAAATCTACGTGTGATAACTTTTTGCCATGGTGTAATTGCACAGTGCTGCGGCCTGCTGCATATTCGTCACCAACATCAGATATTTATAAAAAGCAATAAAATCAGGCAACTACAAGGTCAACTACATTCCTGAGGACCCCATTTTCAAACCTTCAGCTCTACTGCATGCGTCAAGATCACTCAAGCTCCTATAAGTTTACCATTTTCCGTTAAACTTGTTCGTACAGATACTCTAGAGAGATGAAAGCTATGAAAAATAAACTTCAAGAGGTAACAAAGGATAGGAACAGAATGAAAAACCATTGGGTACAAGAACAAGCTTGGAATAAAAAAACACAAGAATCACCCTGAAAAAAAAACAGAGCAGCTGCTGCGGGGAAGCCAACTCAAAAATCCCTCCATCAAGAAAATTCAGCTGTTCCACAATGCACTCATTCATGAAGTCTGCCCACAAGAACAAGAACTTGACGCTGTCAGGCAAGGTTCTGAAAAAATATTGGCTACTTCACCAGACAAGGCAATTTTGTTTTATTTTGTTTACCTGAACTTTGGTTCTACAGTGTTAATTAACATCTGTGAAAGAAACTGGAGTCTAGCATCCAATCAATGGGCGGCATATCATCTGTTCATCTGATCAAAATAGAGCATTAGGGATCAAAGTCTCTTTAGCCAGCCTGTTCTGCAGTGCATCATAGGTAGAATAAGATGATGCACAGAAGAGAAAAAAAATTGCAACAGTGACACTTTTGACACTGAAGTGGACTTAGCTTTTAAGCTAGAGATTTTAATGAATCCGTTGACACCAAATACACCATGCTGGCTTACTGGGAAAGGGGTGAAACGTTGCTCCAAAGTTGAAATGTTTTAGCACGAGTGAACTTTGAAGGGGGGAATCTTAATATCGCATGTCATGCTATGTGACTATCTCGCATGCGCACATCGCGATGGCGATGTTCAACCGATATAGCACTACTCAGAAGGTTCAGGATTTCTACCATAATGCAGCACGATGACAAACAGGACACAATCACGCGGAAGGAAATAAAGCATCAGAGAATGATTCTGACTGATACAGTATTGAACCTCCACAAAAAGTTCACCAAGAAGGAACCAAGAGTGAAGCTCAGTTATTCATCCTTCTGTGCCTTACGTCCATTCTATGTCACAGCACCTAGACCGTCAAATCGTAAGACACGCCAAGTACCGTGAGAATGCTAAGCTGATGCTTGAAGTCCGAAGAGAAATGGTGTCGTCGAGCCTATCAAACTGGAGGATAGTTTTGAACTCGTCTGCTGTTCACAGACAAGCGAGGCATGTCTTCTGCGCTCCTGCACCCGGTGTCTCCACAAACATACACTTCCCACACCACAGCAAGACCAGACCAATGTTGAATGCCAGCAATGGGAACGAGTTCAGGATCAACACAAGACTTGTTGGGAGAGCTTCTCCTACGATATGAAGACAAACTGAAGACAGAAACAACAACACACGTGTGCTCATTTCAGAACCAGACCAGAGAGTACAGCAGCATGATCGAGAAGTGCAATGATAGCACAGTAAGTGTGCGTGTTGACTTTTCTGAGGCGTGGAAATGCAAGTATACTTCTGAGGTGCAGTCATGCCATTTTGGTCAGAATCTCCCACAGCTCAACCTGCACACTGGCATGTACTATACAAAAGAACAGAAGACAGGCTTTTGCACAGTATCAGAATTCAAGCGACAAGATGCGTCTGCCATTTGGACTCACTTGGAACCAGTCCTGACAGATATTCGTTTAAAGTTTCCAAAAGTTGATACTATTCACTTTTGGTCAGATGGCCCCAGCAAGCAATACAAGAACAAGAAGAACTTTTCTCTCCTCTGCAGTGTCCCTCCAACTCTAAGTTTCAAGAGAACAACCTGGGAGATATACAACCTGTCTGCTGAAGTCATGGATTTCATAGAGGAGAAACATATACACCATATACTTCCCAATAAAGCTAAATGAGTGGTGGAGTGATGTAAAACAGTCAGGGAATACTCACAGGAGTTCACGAATTATCATTATTATTATTTTTGTGCCAGATGTGTTTTGTGGCATTTACACAGAATGCTTTCTTTAATTTGAAACATTTCAGTTTATGGAAAAGAGACTGTAAGACGTAGTTATTCATTTATCTGTTCTTCACGTCTAGTTTACAGAAGAATATGATCTATATTATTTTATGAGTGGGGGGCACTACATGACAGTTAAATATGAGGTCAGTGATGAATTCTATCTTATTGCTACTTATGATGATTATTAAGGGGTACTTTTATTAATGATAGCCTATTGCTAATTGAACATGTTTCTTATTGAATGTTTGCCACATTGCTCACAATTGTTTTTTGTTATCTGTTCTTCACTTCCAATATACAGTTTACAGAAGAATATAATGTATTATTTTATGAGTAGGGGACACTACGTGACAGTTGAAGATGATGTCAGTGATGCATTTTACATTATTCCTACTCGTAATTACTTTATTTTTTACTATGATGATTTGATATTTGATGGTATGTAAGTAAACGTTGTATGATGTTAGAACTTTTAAAAGGAGTACACGTGAAACAGTATAAAAAATGAACAAAAGTGAATATTCGACATTTAACAGCATATGTTTACTAACAATGCCAGATAATGATTTAAAAACTCTAAATACACATTAGACAAAATAAATTAAAATGTATTTGCTTTTTATCATGTCTGCGGTGTGGACAAAAACAAAGTAATAACTGGAAGAACGCCTATTTTATGAAGAAAATACAAAATGAGGAGGTTGCACCGATACATTGCTCAACAGCCAAGACCTTGGTCTATAATGATATACCTTCAGATTTTGTTATTTAACTAACTTTTTATTTTCCAAATTAAAACCCGTTTTATTCAAATTCCCAAGAATCGGTGAAAGCCACTGGACCAGTTCTAGGTTCTGATGGAGTGGGGCGACAGATTACAATTAAACCAGAGACCAGGTTCTTTAAAATTAAAGCCTGTACTTTACTTAAAGTAAACAAGAACAATAAACACAACAGTGTTCAGACAGTGTCTATCGTATCCTGCAGGTATGGGTTGGTATTCACTTTCCCTTTTTCAGGTTTCTTTTCCTGAATAAGAAATATTCTTCCTTAATAATTCATCCAGGTAGGATGATTTAAATTATGTTAGACCGATCTGTGACCAACTATCTCAATTTATGGTAATAGGTTGCACCTATTTTGGTTTCGTTATTTTTCTATTAATTCCATAAGTAGAAAAACCTTTTCACTATTTAAAAGCATCTAAATCCAAATAAAGTAAAACAATATTACACCTTAAATCACAATATTGACAATTATGAAACAGAATGTAAACATGTAACACTTCAGTTCAAGTTCAATAAAGTTAAAGTTCAGTGAAATATCTCCAACACTCCTACCTCTCTGGCAGCGAGTTTACCAGTAATCCATCTGGCAAATCCTCATTGAAGCGATGAAAATGAAGGTGAAGATGACGATGTCTTTTAGGGACGAAGTCTGTGGGTTTGGCTCGCGATCTTGTGTCCCACGGTCGCGTGCGTATGTGTTGTCTCCCGCGCCGAGGAAGAGTGTCTCTCTCTGGTTTAGCTAAGGCGATTACCTCTTTGCTAGCGACCAGTCACTCGTTCAAGTGCAAACAGTACAACGAAGCATCAATAAAACGAGCTGAAACTCACCAAAACCGCTGTGGCTTATTCAAACATGGTCCTCATGAAACACCAAGTACATGGGTATTATTTTCCAGGCGTTAAACCAACTGTCTCTGTAACTATTTCACTGTTAATTTCTCTGCTTCTCTCCCCTCCCCCCTCGCTCTCGGCTCTGCTCAGCTGAGCTGAGCGCTATGCGTAAACACGGGCAACGAGTGTCTTAAAGGGGAAGCGTCATCACATTTCTTAAAGGCATGTTTTAAATCATTTCCATGCAATTATTGCCAAATCTGTGTTAACTGGCTCTTAATGAAACGTATGCATTTAATCCAAAAACATACTTATGCTTCTAATTCTTTGTCATTTCCACATATTAATCCTGTGCTAACTCAACAAACCATACAAACTGAGGTAGAAACTATTCAAGAGGGTTGAGTTACTCCCTGCCTTGTAGGCTACACTATTTATTAATAGAAAAATAAAAGCTCAATTTCAACAAACCAAACTGATGAACTGAAGTGACTGACAGTAAATCACACACTGTTCACTTGATTTAAATTTCCACAGAAGACAATAATTTTCACAAAACTATATCAGGTTGCAGTGTCTCATGCAGCATTTTAAGCGGGGTTACCCATTGTTTATTTTACTCCTGAAACCTGGCATCTTTTAGCTTTCACAAGTGCATCGATATCAGGTGTCACATCCTGACTGGCAGCCAATTTCAGGATGTTATTCAAGTGCTTGTGCGTGAGCCTTGAGCGCAGCTTTGTTTTATTGATGCTCATTACAGAGAAAACTTGCTCACAAAGACATGTGGTTCCAAACATGCTCAACACTTTTGCAGCAAGGGCTGTCAAGTTGGGGTGACCTGGCAAGAGATACTGATAAAATATGTCCAAGCCAGCTGCGGCAAATTTGTCCTTCAAATCTGAGTCACGAAAATGTGAAATTAACACCTTCATGACGTTAACACGTAAACACGTTTGACACCCCTGTTCTAAATCTGAAGGGAAATTTTGACACATTTGAGATCCTCTGAAAATTGTGACACCACACACAATACAGTGAAATTCTATGAAATCAGAATTATTGCTTCAGTAATATTTGGCCGATGTATGTATATGTATATATTTATGTAGCGCTTTTGTTTCTATTCTGTCTACCAGTTACTACTTAGTTATTGTAGCCTACAACAGAGTTAGGAAGTCCCTATAACAGATATATTCCTGTGTTGCAGAAGAACCTCAGCGATATTGATGAAAAATGATGGGCTCTGACTGCCATTGTTTTACATACATTCAAACTTAAACTTACACGGGGTCAAACTAGCAGTAGCAGCTACAGGTAAACAAGCCGGCTGTCGGGGGTGCGCGCGCAGCTCAGAGATGACATCTTCCAGGTCGGAGGTAGTGGGTCAACCTACAGACCGCGGATGTTGATAACAGACAGAGGGGAATAGCACTAGTAACAAAATATTGGTGAAATGAACTAGTTTTGTGGCAGATAATGCTCATAGAGGCTGCGCTTCAGTGCCCCGAACACTCCAGTCCAGTCCGGTCCAGGTTGTAAAAAAACTGTAGTTCCCCTTTAAGTAGTTTCTGTGCTTACAATAATGTTTGTGTCTTAATTGAGAAAAATAACTTTTTCTCTGATCTAAAACAGAGCTCTGAGCTGATCTCCTCTGAAGATAAGGGGTCAGGTGATTGGCAGCCCCAAAAGAATGGAACAGAAGAAGAGGATTCTGAAGAGGAGGAGGAGGAAGAGGAGGCCAGTGTGAAGCGAAGGCTTCCCCAGCTGCGAAAGAAAAGGCCTGCACCCACACCCAGGAACAGTCCGGTGAGAGCTCCAATTTAATAAAGTTGGAATTTCTCTAATCCACCCAGTCATGGCCCATAGCCATGACAATAGCATTTCATGATGATGATATGATAACAACATAAACATTTCATTTTTAAGTATGATAACTAACAACAGCAGAGCTAGGGAGAGGAAGTGTTGGTAAACCTAAATTTGGTTGAAAAAATTTCCACATTGAAGCCACTGATACATAGAAACTTGGCATTCACTATTTTGTGTTTCTGATAATATGGGGTTTTCTGTCTGTAGGAGATGACAAAAAAGGCAAAGATGGCTGCACAAGTCCCTCCCCGGGTAGGTGTACTTGTATTAGACAATCTGGCTCTATTGACGCCTTTAAATCTAAACTCAAAACTCACTTTTTTGACTTAGGCTTTAATTAGTCCTTGACATCGACTGCTAGCTTCCTCGGTGGGTCGGTCTCAGTCTCGATGAGTAATCTATAGTATTAGATTCCACATTGTCCTGAAACAAGCTATTGTTTTGAAGAAAGTTGCATAACTGACAGGGGAGGTTAGAAATGGGTCTACAGTTCGCCAATACACCTGAATCTAGAGTAGGCTTTTTAAGAAGAGGTTTAACTACAGCTAATTTAAATGACTGAGGTACATAACCTGTAACTAGAGACAGTTTGATCACGTCTAAGAAAGAATCAGAATCAGAATCCTTTATTAAGAACTTCTTTAAGCAGACTGGTTGGGACGGGGTCTAGGAGACAAGTCGATGGTTTTGACAAAGAGATCGTTGAGGTTAATTGTTGAAGCTTGATTGGAGAAAAACTGTCCAGGTATACAGCAGGCTTTACAGCTGAGTTTAAAGTTCCTGTGCACTTGACACTAACAAATCTGAAGATCAGTATTGGTGTATTTTACTTGAGAACCTGTTAGTGTTTATTTTTGATTTTTTTCTCTCAGATGAATTGGGCAGGGTGCCTGAGGAGAAGAGGACATCATGGAGACAAAGAAGTCAAAGTGGAGAGAGGGCATCCAAGGAGAAAAGGAACAGTTGGAGAAGAAGCGGGATGTCCGAGGAGAAGAGGATGACATGGAGACAAAGAAGTCAAAATGGGTTTTAACAACAGTTAAACAGTCAATGGGTTAAACAGTCAATGGGTTTTAACAAATAAGGTGCGAGTGACTTTGGAATCTTACTATAAGCATGTACTTTTACAAGTTACAATATATCTGACGAGAAAAAAAGGCAATTACACTGATTTACCGTGTGCTCCCGAATTAGAAGTCCATCTTCCTTACCAAGGTAGAGGCAAAGAGCCTTGAGAACTGCTGCCTTTTTGAGATTAACATCACTTGTAGCCTGTGTGAAGAGATTCCACCGATTAAAACATTCAGAAACACATAAATAACTGCAAAGAAATTTTCCAATATCCAACCTGTGGTAACCTACAAACATTGACTTCCAATCAGCTTTGTCAAGTTTGATCTATATAGCTCAAAAATATGTCAAACATACTGTAAAAGGTCATCCTTTTTTAATTACAAAATAGCTGAAGCGTGGCCTAGTTTTTATTTTTTTTAAAGTGAGGTATGAATATGTTTTAACTCCTGTTTATTAAGGGATATACAGTACAACCAACATCTACAGCCCGATCTTTTTATCACCACCTAAGAAAACAGGATTGAACTGGCACCTGTCTGATCACATGGCTGCATCTCTCGCCCATATGGTATTATTGCCTTAAAAAGACAATATTTCTTTAGAAATTATTTTTGCACCTTGCAAATAATCCAGGCTGTTACTGATGATGCAAACTGGGGCTTCATATGGACAATACAATTACACAGTGATTGCAATTAACATTGTATATTTAATATGCTGTTCTGTTTTAAGGGTGACTTTAACATCTGTCTATTTTCTGGCCAGAAACATCTCCCTTCTTCTGGAAAACAGATGTCAACTGGGGTAAAAGATTGTCCAACTGTACCATGAAGTTTGTCTCAAGTGGAAGTGTTGTAATCTGCTGGAATTAGGCATTTATCTGTTAGAAGTTAGAAGAGTAGCTTGCCATAGAGTTCTTCTGCCCCCAAGTGGCCAAAATAAAGAACTGCTTCCTCTACAGGAGATTTTTCTCTCTCCAAATGTTGGTTGTTTTACCGTATCAGACTTTAAATTTTAACAGGTGCACACTGAAATTGCACAATAAGAAGAGAGGAAAAGGCAAGCATGTATTTACCTCATCAGTATGAAAGAATGCAGACCATCTGGCTTTAAACTCTCTGGCTGCTGGGTTTTGCTTCACCACCTCACTGTTTCTTTGTCTGACATCATTCAAAAGTTCAACTCTCACATTTTCAAGACTTTCATCTGTGAGGGTGTGATGGACAATTTAATTTTAATTTTAATTTTAATTTTAATTTTAATGAAACGCTACAGATTGGATGGTGCAGGAATCATGTTTGTGATTGCACTTACATCTCCAACCCAACGCCACAATGCAATACCACCCAAAATGAAAGCCAACCAACGCTGCTTCTTATAGGCCAGTCAGCAATCACAGACATTACCCTCGTTAATACCAAATTGAGTTAAAATGTTGAAAGTGCAAAAATTACCAGCATGGCAATTAATAGAAGCAAATAAATATAAGAATACTGTGCAAGTGGGCCTAAGTTTTCACACATTTTGTAGGATAATTTTAAAGTATAGCTTACTATTCATTTAACAGATATTTTCTTTTATGTGAAATAATATTTACAATTACACAGTCTTCAAAAGATTAGATTCTATGATTAAGTTTATCGATTTGAGGGTCCATCCTTTGCCCATTATCACCAAAAGTATATTTTTTATCTAGCTTTTAGGATCAACCAATCACAGCTTTTGTAATGATGACTCATACCTAGCAACGGGGTCAACCACACCTCCTCACTAAGATAGGAGTTTCTGTCCATTCCTTGCTCAGCATTGTCTGAGAATAATCTGGAATCACTCCTAAGCTAAGACTCCTTGCTAGGAATTTTTAGGTTAAGTTAGGAGCTCTCTGAGAGGATTCTCAGAATCTTTAGGAATATGGGCCCAGGTAAATATTTGTACTTAGATCTGTATCAAGACAACACAATGTCAACTTCACGGTTGACCTTTCCTCCAATACAGTAATGATGACATTAGTGTTCTGTTATTTTGTCACTTTTTGAATTAAATTCTTGAGAATTTGGACAAAACTGGTTTAAACTTTGAAAAAAAACCCAAGAAGAAATCTATACTCATGTTTATAGAACAATTTCTCAACAATTAAGTACAGTAATGTAAGTAAAGTTTTATGTCATTTGTTCATAAAATATGTGTTTTTCCTGTCATAACTTAGTTTTTGTCAACACCGTTAGACACAATAGAAAATTAATCATTCCTATTTGTTTGGTCTGCTATAGATTTAACCCTTGTGTCTTCACCTTGACTACACACATGTTAAATGTTGAATATTCCTTTTTATTAAATTTTTATGCTGTGTCACATGTGCTCTTTGAAAACTCTTACGTCACAAAAGTCTTATCATTTGCATTTAATACAAAGAATAAAAGTTCTGGACATAAAAGAACACATTATTTCATTTAAAGAAACAACTACATTAATAATTTGGCTGTTTTAGAGAAACAGTTTGAAAGTATTCAAAAATACATACAAAATACTAAAGATTTTCTCCACTCAAATACATTTAACTTTGCTCATCCACTTAATTAAACAATTTGGTACAACAAATAACTTATCATGTAAATTTTACTTTCTTTCACCACTGTCAGACAGAGAAAATGATGGTGTTGACAAAAATAACAAACCTATAGGAACTTTTTTGACCTTTTTATTTTAGCAGATGTGAAGAGTTGTAGGGGGGTCGTCAGGAATATAGCTGACTATGTATTTGTCTGATTTTACTGCTAAATTATAAATGGCTTTTTGCTGTGACGCTAGTTTGGATGCCTCTTTCCTTTTATTTTATTCCAGGCTGTTAAGGACAAACGCCTAAAGACATATTCGCCATAACGAACCCCTGCTTATGGTAAATATACCATATTTCAATATATTTCCATTGCACAGTCAGTGGTGTAGATGTCAGCGTTAGATGTTAACTACTATCTGATATTATTTTGCTTCTGGATTCTTTCTCTTCAGAAAAATTGGTCAGAGATTATCAAGGCCACGTTGCGGGTGCCAACCCCACAAAGAAAATGCTGGAGAACGCTAAACAGTGTTCAATGCACATCATTCAGTTTTTGCGGTTCATGGCCAACTCAAAAATCCCAAATGTGGATTTACTCTTTCTGAAGAATTATGGAAGAGTTCGAGAGTAAGACTACACATTTTTTAAAGATTTATCTCTTGGAATTGATGTGTAATTAAAATAAAAGACATGAACTTGAAAAAAATGTTCACCAAGGTTTGTGGCTGAACTCAAAGGGCGTGGATTCAAACCGAAAACACAGAAAATGTACCTCACTGATGTGAGGTGAGGTGTGATTGGATAAAAGTCTACAGTAACTGAAGGAACTTACAGCACCATGAGTGAGGAGGGCTTTGCTGTCCTTCAAGACAGTATTGAGGGCAAAATAGCTCCCCTGGAAGTCAAAAGATGTCATGATCATGATAATGATATATAGGAAATATTAAGGATATAGATGAAAAAAGACTTGACTTTATTGATCCCTTTGAGATGACTCCCTCAGGAAAATTGAATTTCCAGCTGCTTACAAAGTAAGGAAGCAGCACACAAGGCAGTTTGCAAACAACAACAACAACTACTCGCAAACGGGTGTATAAATATATATATACATATAAAAATAAGAAAAAAAATGAACAATAAACTCTTAGCTAAAAATAAACAATAAATCCTTGGTTAAAAATAGAAAGTAGAGATAAGAAGAAAATGAAAATAAATATAGAGGACTGTATATGGCATTGTGTTATTGTACAGTGGATAAATACAAGATACAGTTCAGTCACCAAACACGCTTAATTTTGTGGATTGTTACTCTTCATCTTGTGCCCTGATCAGGTTAATTAATAAGAAAGACAGATGATAAAGCTAAGATTCAACTACAATTCTCCTTGAGCATTAACATTCCAGGTCTGTCCTAATGTATACTTGTTAATTGATAGTATCAAGGATCAGGTAATACTGTATGTACCTTGCATGTACTTTGTGAATGTGGTAAAATGAATCCTTTATATTTTGTTTTTTGATCTTTTGTTTGTTTCAACTCACGCTTATGCACATAAATATGTATATATACTGTATATGGATTTGTATTATTCACCCCTTTGGATGTTTTCCTCTTATATATAAAAAAAATATACAAAAAAAGAAACATTTTCAGAAATGGGGGAAAGCTGAAAATTCGGTATACAACAACTGTTGCCTGGGTTCTTCATCAGTCAAAGCTTTATTGTAGAGTGGCAAAGAGAAAACCACTGTTGAAGAAAGCTCATTAAATCTCAACTAGTGTTCACCCAAAGGCATGCGGGTCAACTGGAAGAAGTTTCTTTGAATAAAAAAATATTATTCATTTAATTTGCTGAGTAGCACGTTACCTTTCCTTCGTTAAATCGCCATTACATTGTGACTTCCGCCGGTATGCTTTTAATGTGAAATCTGACCGGAAGTTGGCTGTCATACAACCGCCAGCGTAACAACTCCGAGCCACAGCAACAGCTCCGTGCCACCGCTGAAGTCGATGAAACAGGGTAAACAAGCGGCGTGTTCAGTAAGTATTCAGTATTTTCTTGAGATATACAGTAGCGTAATGCCATGACAGTTTGATGCGTTGTGTAGTCATTTATTTATTTACTAAAACTGTCGGCTTTCTTGTTTAAGGGTCGCTAGCCGAACACAGGTGTATCACTAATTAGCACTTGCTAGAGTTAACAGTCAGCTAATTAAGACAGTTATCAGAGTTTTCGGGTACCATGGTGGACTGACTCGTTAAAATTAAGGTCATTTGCATGTTCGGGTGTCAGTTATCTTATTTATTTTTCTTTTTTATCTGTGCCAGGGTAGGAGTATAGCGGCCATATTCATCGAGTCCATCACACCTGGTGTGGGGGGATGGGTGATTGGTTTCGCAGCACAATGCACTTGACTCGATCCAAATTTAACCTGAAGTCATGCTTATGTGGGCGACGATAATCCAACCATATTGAAGCAGGCAAAGTTTTTAGAGCCATGCTTTTCAGACAAGGCGCAGTTAATTTCGAACGATTTTAATGTTGGTTGGTTATAGTTATTAAGCAGTGTAGCAAGCCAGGTTTTGCTTGGAATATTACTTAAAAACGTAGTGGACGTGTAACCTAAATCATGCCAGTGGAAATCAAATTCAGAGAATATATATCTTTATATCATAGAAGAAAATAATAAACGAGCAATATGTTAAATGAAGGATTTAGGGAACCTACTGTTGGAGCCATATTGCTCATATATGAAATGTTTCTGTTTGAATACTGGTATTTATGCGTTTTATTTTTATGTTTAGAATTATTATATTATTGTAGGCTACATATTTTCATGAAACAGTGTTATGCCTTGGTTAGTTGAAATGATTGTTCCCCCTATGGTTTGCTTATGGTATCATCTGTGGCTTGATGATTAATTGTCAGGTGTGTTTAAACGGGAAAGCAGGAAGTGATTTCCCTTGGACATGGACGGGGTGATCATACAGTTTTTTAACCACCGAATACCATCAGTTTACTATCAGTTTCGTTTCATTTGTTGATTATCCATTGGTTGATCGTTTGGAATTGTGCATCCTGATTTATGGAGTTCGTTTGGGATCGCAATAAATTGCTTTGGATTAATTAAGATAGACTACTGGGCGATTGTTGGAAGGTGCGTCTGAAAAGGTTTACCCTGATCTAGACTCGACTGTACTGATTGATTTCATTACACAATAAACTCAATATTTCACAACTAAGTTTAGGTTGGATTTAACAGAAATTGAGTTGGCATAGCACAATAAAAAGAACAGAAGACCAAGTACTCTGTTGTTTGAGTCTCGTCATCAGTTTAAATGCTTCAAAAGTGGCAGGTGGAGAGAGATGGTAAAAATTGAATGTTTGCACTTCCTGTTTCTCAGTTTGCTAAGGGGAAGAGTCCATATGTTACTCAGGTAACATATTGTTTAAAACCCTGTAATCTAATTTAACTAGAAGTGATGCCTAAGCTATCTCATTTTTTATTAATTTCTTTGCAGTTTGAAATGCCACCAAGGATCAGTCTTCTTAAAGATGCCTGTCACCATGTTGTTTTAAAGACTGACAAAACATGGAGATTGGAGGTGAAGTACATCAATGCAGTGAAAGGTAAGATGGTGTTAGATTAGATTAGATTAGATTAGATTAGATTGTACTTTATTTATCCCTTGGGAAGGTTCCCTCAGGGAAATTGAGGTTCCAGCAGCATCACAAAGACCGACAGTACAGTAAAAAAGTAAAAAGAAAAGAAAAGCACACAGAGTTCAAATAGACAAAAAGTAGAAGTAAAAGCACAAAAAGAGCACAGTTGTGTGTAGGACAGGTACAGTGCAAGTATAAATATATAAATACAAAAATATAATAAATATAATAATATAAGAAAAATGGTACATTGCACAGTAGATATTGCACAGTTATTGTTGTTATTGCACAGAGATATTGTACAGTTATTGTAGTTACTGCACATTTACAGCACTACAGATCTAGGTGTTCAGGTCATGTTGAATGCACCTTCCCCACTCTCCTGCTACTCCTCCCCCTCCCACCAAGTGCAGAGTTATAGAGTTTGATGGCTCGTGGGACAAAGGAGTCTTTGAGTCTGTTTGTTTTGCACTTAGGGAGGAGCAGCCTGTTGCTGAGAATAAATGTTATTGTTGTTAGTGTTAAATGTGTTATTGTTTATCTGGCTGTCTATCTAGATGTATAGATGGACAAGTGGTGATACATTTCTTATCAGTACATATACTCCTTATCAGTTCTTTTGCTTACTATTTTCTTTTTCCAAGAATAGATTCAGAAACAGATGATGATAATTTTTTATTAATTTTTATGTTACATTATGTTGTTTCTAGAGCAGCAACAGTAAAGCTAACAGCAGGAAAAACCACTATATAAACTAACATATCACTAGAAATTAGTCAAAATGTCGGTAAAATAAATACATATTCTTGAAATCGTAATATTGAGTAAAGTTTAGAAAGGATACAGAATACAGACGTCATACAGTAACAGCCATTCATCCTGTCCTCCTCCCTCTGCTGAGGTGATGCACTGCCTGCATGTATCACCTCAGCAGCAGCTGCGTGGCTGAACCGTATACCAGCAGGGTCACCTTAATAGCTGGCAGTTGGCAGCACATCTCAATCATGCAGCCATGAAGTGAACTTAAATGTTGAAAAGGGAAAAAGCAGGAAGTGGAAGATAAAAATGATAAAAATGGATTTAAAATCCTTTATTCAAAACATGGCAAGGTACAGGAATGTGTTCTTGTGATGGATATAATAATGGATGCAATTTAATGTTTGGGTATTTCTTATAAGTGTAGGATGTACTGTACAGGAAGAACATGTGGGGGAGGCGTGTCGTCTTAAACGTGACTTGTATTGGGATGTCCTGATGTCAGCCTCCTGTATTCACCAGAGGTGGGAATTGTGGAGTCATCAAGTCATCTCCATGCCATGTATTTGTTCTGCTCAGTCACTGAACCAGGTGCATTCACTAATTAGCTCACCTTCCTGGCTGAAGAGCTGTGCTGATTGGACTCAGCTGGTTTAGTGCATGAAAAGAACAAATACAGGGCATGGAGATGATGTGATGACTCCACAATTCCCACCTCTGGTATTCACTCAGTCAGGATTAGGTGGCCCCCCTTACCAAGGTTATAAACATTTTTGCCCTCTGTTCACCATTTTGTACCCTGATGAATGCCTTTTAGGTTGAAACAGGGCAGTGTTTTATCGTTCCATAAGTAGCCATGTTTTGAACAGAGGCATTTAAATCCAACTCAAGTATTTTTGTCCTGCTCCATTGCTTTTTTTTCTCATGTTGACCCTATTCTTTAAGAGCTCCAGCATTTTATTTAGTTTGACAGTATAAAGACAGGGCATGAGCACACCACTACCACTTTTTCATAAATTCTCGTTCTTTATCTACAGTGTGTGTTTTTATACATTTAGCTACAGATCAAAAAACAATTGTAGTGGACATAATTTGTTTTTTTTGTCCTTAATTTTTTTCTTACAGGACGTGGTTTATTCACCCGAGTTTCATTCTGCAAAGGATACTTTGTAGTTGAATGCAGTGGAGATTTGATTGATGATGACGAAGCCCAGAGGGGAAGAAGCTCTTACCACCCCTCATGCTCTACATTTTTGTTTGCATTCAAGTGGAGAGGGAAAACATGGTGGTAAGAGTTTCAGTTACTATACTGCTTTATAGTTATATACATTGTTAAATTTTTTCTTCAACAATATCTTTATTAGATTTTTTAACAACCCTAGAGCTGAATGAAAGGGCAATGTACAACAATATGACAAATAGGTACCAGATCAGCCCATCCCCACAGGTCCGACCATACATTCCTACAGAGTGTGTACCAAGTCAGATTAGTAAGAATAAATACAAGCCTTCAGTATATCATAAAAGAAAGAAAGAAAGAAAGAAACAAACAAACATATATAGCCTAAAACACAACTGTTGCAGAGAGGGATTAAATGGCAGGGAGAGGTAGAAAAAAAAATTAAGACAAATAAAAATAAAGCTAGAAACAGCACCAAATGATGAATAAGCATGTTTAACAATCACATGACATTGTTTAAATATAAGAGGATTACTGTATTGTGGACTCCGTGTCCACATATGGTAGAAAACCACCCCAGATCTTTTGGAACTCTCCAGGTTTACCCTTCAAATTATACATAGTCTTTTCACCTGGTATGCATGATGCTAATACATCTTTCCAATGCATAGCTATACATTTGTTGGCTGTAATAAGGGCAATTCTAATAAATTTGAGTTGGTTTTTATTGACTTTCAACATAGATGTGTCACCCAGGAGAATTACTCTTAGCTCTGCGGGGATGGTTAGTCCTGTAATATCATTAAGCACTTTGACTATAGACATTTTATGTAGTCTGTCAGGGGTATAGTATGTTCTATGAATAAGATTGTATTGTGTAATTTTATGTCTAGAGTTAAAAGAAAAACACTGACTACTAGTACACAATGATCCCCTTCTTCAAAATTACACTCCAGGTCTTCTTCCTGTTTACATTTCACTCTTAGCTCTTCCCAACCTCTAATCTGAGAAATTCCTGAGTAAGAGTAGTATATTTACGCTGCCTGTGACGCATACCGGGACTTCTGTGAGATCGAAAGCTGTTGTTTACTGTGTCTCTCTCTTTCTCTATCCATCTTGGCTGTTTTTCTTCGATTTCTGAGTATTTCATAGTCAAACTGGTTTTGTACTGCAGCTAACGTTAGACTTTATAACTTGTACGTACTTTGTCGAACCGCTTTTCTGTTACTGGGTAGTCT
This sequence comes from Pagrus pagrus, assembly GCF_965226575.1. NCBI lineage: Eukaryota > Metazoa > Chordata > Actinopteri > Spariformes > Sparidae > Pagrus > Pagrus pagrus. Next base: position 21,265 of record NW_028175437.1, read on the forward strand.
GTTACTGCCCGGTTAGCTTCCTAGGCTTAGCCTAGCTCACTGCTTTTTGCCTTTCACCGCAGTCGACACAGCCTCGACAAACAAGTGTTACGATGGCTTGTGCTGACTGTTCTGCAGTTGCAGATAGGGTGTCTCTATTAGAGAGACGTGTCCGTGAGCTAGAACAGCTTCTCTCAGTTAGAAACACGGGCACTGCAGATAGTGTTAGCCCCAGGCCTGATAGCAGGCCTGCTAGCCTTAGCACTAGCTTAGTCTCGTCGGCAGCTGCTGTGGAATTTGTCCCTGCTCGGTCGCGGCGTGGAAGGCGCGGGAGCAAGCCACTGGTTGTGTGGTCTGAGAGCAGATGGCCTTCATCCTACTGGAGTCGGCGCTGCTGCTTTGTCTAGCAATATAGACAGGTGTTTGATGCAGGTTTGACATCAGGGATGTAGCATTTGGCAGGTCACAGGTGACTAGAGAGCCTGCTAGCGATACAGTCAATGCTGGTGTGGAGTCTAGTTAACATGGTATTGTAGTGCAGAGTACCAGACTGATACCCTAGTTTGCAACATTGAGACTGTCACCTTCCCTCGCCACTCTCTCATTGAATCATGCTCCAAATATGCGCGGGGCTTCTAACCGACGTGTACCCGGTTACACGTCTGAGATTTATGATCTCTTTCTATCGCAGTTGCCTCCATTCAACCGCCTCCTAATCCCATTAAATCAAAGCCATTCCAGTAGTTATCAGACAAAAACGTTTATTCAACGTTATTCTGTTATTCTTAACCCTGTTAAAAGAGCTTTTTCCTCACTCGAATCGAGGGTCGAAGGACAGAGGGTGTCGTCTCTGTACAGATTGTAAAGCCCTCTGAGGCAAACTGTGATTTGTGAATTTGGCCTATACAAATACAATTTGATTTGATTTGATTCTTGTAGACCTATTTCAAATAGGTACTAAATTAAAGCCAACATAACAGATAAATCACAGAGCTTCATTTAACATTTTAAGGCTTAGGCCTACTTATGACAGAAAGTAAAATGAGTTGAAAATAAAATCTATCATTTTGACAGAAAAGAAAACGTGAGTGAAAGCTGAAAAAGGTTTAACCTTCTTCTTTAATCATTGTTTTAACTATTTCTCACAGTTGTACAATTTGTTTTTAAACTTATAGTTCAAACTGCATCCCTCTCTCGCAACGGAAGCTGCCTCTGAATTTTAATACGTCTCATAGTAAAAGTAATCTGGAATTGGCGATAGAAAGAAACTAAAAAAGAAGCCAAAGTATGCTGAAGTGAGAGGAAAAAACTTCACCTTTATATCCACAAAGCTAAAAAAGTAGAGGGGGAATCTCACAATTATTCACTAAAACTGTCCGGGGGGGGGGGGGGGGGGGATGTTTTTTTCCTCCTCTTTAGACGCGAGGATATGTGATCAGGTCGTAAAAAGCCGACACAGAACACCAACCAACAATATAATGTATACAACAACACGTAACAATAAAGGCTAAAATAAAAAGCCATTACAATTTTTTTTCGATTGCTAAGGAGCATTGGTCGAAACTGAAGCGACATGTTCAAAACTCTTAACACAGTCTGCATTTCCATCTTGCAGCTCAGCTCAACAGTTAATCTCATGCCCAAAAGTGTGTCTCACAACACACACAATCACTCTTAACAAACGGAACGGCAAAATACTAACAACAAAGGAACATTACATCAAATACATCTTATATTTCAAGTTTGAATGATTTTTGTCAGGTAAATCAGTATTTTATATAGGATCTTTTGCACTTTAATGGTTCTAAATTATAGTATATGCTGTAATATATTGCAACAACACTGAATCAGGAATGCAGAGATTTATTCAAGAACATTTGTGCTTTTGCATAAGTACTTCAGGACCATACAAAAAATAAAGATTACGTAAACAGAATAATGCAGAATCTCAGAATTCCAGGGGTAGAATACAAATTACAGTAAGAGATAAAACTAAACTCCTTCCTCTCCTGGCTGCTCTTCTCTCTCTACCAACTTTGCCCGCTGCTCTTTGATCCATACTTGCACAGGAAAAAGAATCAGAAGCCACTCCTTTTGTATATGCTGTTATGGCTACTCTTGCATTCAAAAAAGGTCAGAGTAGTTTCTGAGGAGGAGGTCCACGACTCACTAAATAATAAGCACTCGCGGAGATGTTTCCAGTTTCAACAAAAAGTTTTGAATTTATTTACATAAACAGAAATATTCTCCGGGTTGACTTCAGACAATGAGCAAATAAAAAACGTAATTTAGTGGTTGATAAACTGTTTCACTCCTCACTCCTTCAACACAAAAAACAGACAAAAGCACAAACCAGCTGTCCTCTCTCCCTAATCACAGGAGGAGGATGGCCTGACTAGGAGGAGGGACCTGAGCAGCAAAACGATCATAAATAATAGTTCATGTACAATATATATCCTGAATAGTCATCCTTATCATTAGCATTATTTTATACCATTACCATATACCATTTTCCAAATAATTAATACAAAGAATCAATAGGCTCCAACATCCCGGCCCCTAATTGTTGGCTTTAGCAAAACAATTACATAAATAAGATTCAAAAGGAGCCAAAATAGAACAATTACACAAGGGAAATTAATTATGCTCTTTAAATTCAAAGTCCATTCAGTTACTTGATGATGACTATCTGTCTTCTCAAAGTTCATAATCGTGTCAGAATATCTGAAACGGTCCATAGTGAAGGCTGGAAAATCACGGCCTCTCTCCATTTATCCTGCTGCCTCCATTAGAAGACAGAGCTTATCTATTGGTCGTTGAATCGCACTGCTTTTGGTTTTAACCAAAACACTTCTCACACAGCCCTTGGCATCTGGAAATGTCTTTACAACACGGCCCATAATCCATGAGTTCCTTGGTGCTGTGTTATCAACAATGATGACCAGATCTCCAGGACTCAAGTTCCTTTTTATGCTCTTCCACTTACTTCTTTCTTGCATGAGAGGAAGATACTCTTTTGTCCACCATCTCCAGAAGAGATCTGTAAGGTACTGTGCTTGTCTCCACCTCTTCCTTGAATAATGATCTCCTGGTGGCATAGTTGTTTCGCTTTCAGTTGGAGCAAATGGTTTGGGGTTGGTGGTTCCAAATCACTGGGTTCACTTGACACTGTAGTTATCGGTCGGTCATTCAGGATGGCTTCTACCTCACACAGTGCTGTTGATAGAGTTTCATCGTCCAGCGTTTGTTGTTTTAGAACAGATGTGAGGATCTTTTTGACTAGTCTGATCAGTCTTTCCCAGACTCCGCCGTGGTGGGCTCACAAAGGAGGGTTAAGTCCATTTTACTCCCTCTGTTAAAAGGGTGTTTTGAATCTTCTGATGATTCAGCTCTTTCAAAGCTTCTTGTAGTTCCCTTTGGGCCCCGACAAAGTTTGTCCCACAGTCCGTCCTGATACTTATAACTGCTCCTCTCCTGCAGATGAATCTGCGTATAGCATTTATGCATGAGTCTGTGGTTAGGAAGTTTGCCATCTCCAGGTGGATAGCTGACTCACCAGGCAGTGTGTCTGACTCCTTCTTAGCTGACTTAGCAATTTAAGTAGTTTTTTCACCTTCAATATCCAGGCTACAGACCTCTGAAGTCGGTTCCATGATGAGTGATACTTGATTAATGTGCATATCGGATGTTGGTTTTCAATCCTCACAGTTAACTGTGATCTCCTTTTCCACACTGTTAACTGTGACCTCCTTTTTCACCTCAGGGTCATTTGCTGATATCTCTCCTAGACCTTGTGTGATCTTTGGCCATGTCTTTTTTTCCTCTGACCAGGTATTCAGGACCTCTCAGCCATCTTGATCTTAAGAAAGATTCCACGTGCAATCCTCGTGATGCGTCGTCAGCTGGATTGTCTCTTGAATTTATGTATCTCCACTGGCTTGTGTGAGAGAGATCATGGATCATTGCAACTCTGTTGGATACAAATGTATGAAATCTCTTTGTTTGATTGTGAATATACTTCAATACAGGTGGAGGAAGATACTCTTCTTGACAAAAGAGTATCTTCCTCTGTCCAGAAAGTTGAATCTGTGAGTGGTAAATGCAGCTCCTTCCTCAGCATCCGATCCACTTTTACAGCCAATGTTGCTGCAGTGAGTTCAAGCCTGGGTATGGTGATCTGCTTGAGAGGTGAGAGTCTGGCTTTTCCAAATATAAAGGAGATATGGATTTTGCCTTGGTGATTTGTTAGTCTAAGGTAGCTTACTGTACCATAACCTGACTCACTTGCATCGCAGAAGTGATGCAGCTCAGCGGTCGCCACTGGGTCGTAGTTCTCAGGCTTTATACATCTTGCTGCTTGAAACCCACGTAACTGAATTAATTCCCCGATCCATCTCTGCCAGGGCATTGCAAATTCCTGTGGAATAACTTGATCCCATCCATACCTGGATTTGCAGAGCTCTTGCAGTAGTTGTTTGGCTTTCAGGATGAAAGGAGAGAGAAAACCTAATGGGTCATAAACTGAACTTACTGTGGAGAGTATACCTCTTCTGGTTGCAGGCCGGCTGTTGACAGTTACTTTAAAGCTGAAGGTGTCACTGTGGGTGTTCCAGTGGATTCCAAGTGCAGGCTCGACTGTGATTTGTTCTTTCAGCTTTTCTTTACCCAGGTCCAGTTCCTTGACTGCCTTTGCTCTGTGATGCTCAGGAATGCTTGCTAACACCTCACAGTTATTGCTGACCCATTTTGTCAATGTGAAACCTCACTGATCGCAGGCTTTAGTGAGATCTTTGACAAGCTTTATGGCTCGGTCTGCTGTTGCCACAGATCGGAGGCAATCGCCCACGTAAGTTAGTTTTGATGGTTTTCATAACTTCATCAGAGTAATGCTTCTGGTTGTCATCAGCAGTTTGACGCAGGGCAAAATTAGCAATGCTCGGGGATGATACAGCGCCAAAGAGGTGAACTTTCATCCTGTAAACATCAAGCGGTTTGCTGATATCACCCTCTGGCCACCACAAAAACCTCAGAAAGTCTCTGTCCTTTTCATCAACATGTACTTGATAAAACATTGCCTCAATGTCTGCCATAACTGCAGTTTGTTCTTGGCGAAACCTTAATAGCACTCCGATGAGGGCGTTTGTTAAGTCTGGACCTTGGAGGAGCTCCTTATTCAGAGACGTTCCTTGAAATGAGGATGTACAGTCAAACACCACCCTCAGTTTGAGTTTTCGCTTGTGGTAGATGCCATCATGTGGGATATACCAGACCCGTCCATCCCCTCTGCGAAGCTGCTGAGGTGGAACCTTCTCTCCATAACCCTTTTTGAGAATGTCCTCCATGAAGGAGGTGTATTCCTCGGCATACGTCTTATCCTTCTTAAATTTTTTCATAAGGTGCAGTGTGCGTTCCTTTACCGTATCATAGTTATCAGGCATGACCTTGTCTTTATCCCTGAAAGGCAGTGGTAAATGACAGTGGCCATCTTTAAGGAATGCTGAGCTGGAATCAATCTCCATAAAACGTTTATCCTCAACTGACATCTCAATTTTCTCCTCATACATGTTCTCAGAGAAATCCTGGTTATATTGTCTGATGAGTAGATCCTTCAACTCGACAACAGAGATTCTGTTACTTGACACTGCAATGGGCCCAGCACGTTCTGCAGGACTATTAACACTGAGTGGTCCAGTTACCACCCATCCCAGTAAGGTTTGGACTGCATATGGTCCATTATCATGACTGTTTATTATTTTCCATGGCTCCATTGCTCGAGGAACATCAGTCCCAATGAGGAGTTCAATGTCTGCCTCAATTTCCTTTAACTGAGATAAGGCCACCTCTCCAAATCAGCTTCTGTGATTATGTTTTCCTTTGAGACAGGGATTTTGTTCTGCGTGTAAACTTTCGGCAGGTCCAGATATGTGCAGCCCTCCAAGTCTCCCACCTCCAGTCCTCTGACCTCATAGGTCCCTGCAGGGTTTTCCTGTCCCATTGTTCGCAAAAGTATCTCTGTTTTGCGTCCTTTCGCATTCAACAGGTTCATTAGATTTTCTGTGCAAAATGTTGCTGTGCTGCCTGGATCGAGGAAGGCATAGGTCTGAATATACCTGCTCCCTTTTGCCACCTTAACTCTGACTGGAACAATCGCAAGTGCACAGTCTCTCCCGGCCCCAGTTCCATCACCTGCTGAAACGAGCACTGCTTATGGGGTTATCTTCTGTCTCAGCAGTGGCTTTTGGTTGATTTTCCTGTTTTGGGCCTTTTGCACTTTGAATATGAAGTACAGTAGGATGTTTCATTTGACAAACTTGACACATTAATCTTCTTTTTTGCTTAGATGACCTTTTAGTAGGCAACCAAAGCAGTATCCATGGCTTCTTAAGAATTCAACCTTGTTGTCATGTGACTGTGTTTTGAATTGTGGGCGGTCGATCAGAGTGCGTTTTACAGCGCATCCTGCTTTCTCTGTATTCACTGCTACTGAAGTAGCGAAGCTGCTGTTTTTGCCTCTTATTAATTTTGGTTCATTTTTACTTCTTGGGATAGACTTTTTTGTTGTCATTTGGTCTTGAATGTCCCCGAACAACGGATCCAAAAGCATCTTAGAATGTTTTTCCACAAAATCCACAAGGTGCTGAAATCTGATTCTCCTGCCAGTTCTCTGTTGTGTCTCATAGGCTGTGGTTCGCCACCTTTCCCGGAGTTTGTAGGGTAGTTTGGATGCTATTCGCCTTAGGTTTGATGGGATCTCGAGTTCCTCTAAATACTGTAAATCTTGCATTACATTACAACATGCTCTCAAATACATTGCATATGCATGCAGCGTTTTCCCATCCTCGGCTTTAATTGCTGTCCAGTTCAAGGCTTTTTCCAGGTAAGCTCCAGAAACTTTCATTTCATTCCCAAAGTGCTCTTTTAAGAGGTGTCTTGCTTCACTATAGCCCCTGCTCCCATCCATGTGCAAGTCTCTTGGTAAACCAGAGATAAACTGCTCAAGATAGTAGAGTCTGTCCTGATTATTTTTAGTCTTGTCTTCAATCCAAGTGTTCAAATGCATGGATAAAAGACTGATATGCCAATGGGTTACCATCAAACACAGAAATCTCTCTTGCAGGTAACAGACAGGTTTTGCTGTGAGACAATGAGTTCTGCTAAGTCATTTGTCTTTGTCTTTGAATAACCACATCCAAGTTATCATGAGCAGCATTAGTTATGGTGTGATTATGATTTGCAGTTTCGTTTTTATGTTTTTCAGTTAAATTCTTGTTTTGAGGTTTATTTTCTGGTGTGTTGGTACCCCTTGTAGGTGGAGGTCTGTGGAGACTTAAGATGGTTTGGTGAAGTGGAGTTTTGGGTATTGCACCTAACTGTGCAAATTCTACATTGCTCTCCATTGTTTCTGGTTCATGGTGAGAGTCATAATACTCCTTCATGCCATCACCCAGAGCTTCCTGATCCACCTCATCACTTTGAAGGATTTTTATTTTAGCAGTTGATGCTGCGAGGTCTGCTTCCAGCTCCATTTGCTCCATCTTTGATTTCAGTTTTGTTTCCTCCAGTTGCAAAGTGTGTTTTTCTTTCAATGCAGCAGCTCGAGCCATCACAGCAGCTTGTTCCGCTTTGGCCTTTTTTAACTCTGAGGAGACTGAGGAAGATCTGGAGGTTGATGATCCAGTGGAAGTGGAAGACTTTGATTTGTGTGACACATTTGATATGCTGTCCAGTGGTCCAACTTTTGATTGTGCAATTTCTCTTTTCCATGTTTCAACATCTTTCATGAAGTAATTCAGGTTAGTTATTCTGGGTTCATACCAGTCATAATAATCATTTTCCTTTTCCTCCTCTGATAAGAGCTCTTGCACAGATTTGTGAGCATTTTTAAATTCATCCACAGCTCCTTTAAACGCTTCAAATGTGTCATTGACTTTATCAACATTTCCAACGTCAGTCATCAAAGCCTTTATTTCATTTGTCCTCCTCGTGCATGCTCCCAATCTGCCTCTGCGCGAAGCAATGCGCGATTTCAACATGTCCTCAGACTCAGTTGCGGTCTCAGGTGTGTCAGACATCATCACAAATAACCACACAAATTCCTTTAATTTCCGTTAAGTTCATTCTTAAACATCATTCCAACGTCCCCGTTTTATTGCAATCCACAATCCACAACTTTGCCTTCCATAGTGTTCGATTGTTTCTTTGTAGCGCAACGGCGCATTCGTTCATAGAGTCGATCAGCTGATTTTAGTCACGGCCCGCCGGCTGCTTTCTTCATCTGTCGGCGAGTGATCCGCCGACTTTCCACTTTCCTTCCTTGCATTCAAAAAAGGTAAAAAAAACCCTAGTTTCTGAGGAGGAGGTCCACGACTCACTTAATAATAAGCACTCGCGGAGATGTTTCCAGTTTCAACAAAAAGTTTTGAATTTATTTACATAAACAGAAATATTCTCCGGGTTGACTTCAGACAATGAGCAAATAAAAAACGTAATTTAGTGGTTGATAAACTGTTTCACTCCTCACTCCTTCAACACAAAAAACAGACAAAAGCACAAACCAGCTGTCCTCTCTCCCTAATCACAGGAGGAGGATGGCCTGACTAGGAGGAGGGACCTGAGCAGCAAAACGATCATAAATAATAGTTCATGTACAATATATATCCTGAATAGTCATCCTTATCATTAGCATTATTTTATACCATTACCATATACCATTTTCCAAATAATTAATACAAAGAATCAATAGGCTCCAACATATGCTTTCTAATGAGGCCAAACGCAGTGAGACAGTTAAGCCCACATGCATTTCTGTTTTGCAGACTGTGTTAAGAGTTTTGAACATGTCGCTTCAGTTTCGACCAATGCATCTTAGCAATCGAAAAAAACTAACAGTTTTTGTTTTCAGCAGGACGACATTTGCGCATGGAGAAGATGAGCGCCGCGCTCTTCTCAAGTCCTCCGCAGCCTATTCTACACAGCAGCTGTCTTGCCTTTAAGTGGTCTCGCTGGTCTGAAAAACACAAATAGCTGTGGCCGCGGGTTTTTTTTATATATCACAGAACATTGTGCCCTATGCATCTATTGTGTATGCGGATAACTGCACTAGTGGGAACATTTAATTGTATAGTTAGTTAATGTTTTTATCTGAAGCTTTTAGGCAACATTATCACCCCTAAAAATACTATAGGCCTATATATTGGTGAGAAATAAACGAGGAGGAAAAATGACGCGTAAACTTTTCTAAACGGTTATGATTTATTATCCGCGTACCCGTTTACACGTGTAGATGTTGACACCCCTATAAACCACAATAATTTAATCTTGATCTCCACCTCTGACAGTGGGGAAATGTCTTAGCAAGCACCTTACACAGTCTCGCATAATAAAATACCAAAGCTAATCACAATGGCATCCCGGCATCCCGTCATCCCTACCTGCATAGGCAGCCAAATCTAACTACTAAAAGGTACCTTGTTCCAATTCCTTGGCTTTATTAATATTAGATCACTGTCAACCAAAGCCTTACTGATTAATGATTTGATTACTGATCATAAGCTGGACATGATTGGCTTATGTGAAACATGGCTGAAATCTAATACTTTTCTGCCATTAAATGAAGCCTCCCCTCCTGATTATAACTATGCCCATGTTGCTCGGGCCTCTAAACAGGGAGGAGGCGTTGCTCTAATCTACATCTATCTATTTTCAGTTTAAGCTCCAACCAGGAAATTAAATTTACTTCTTTTGAGGCCCTGGTGTTAAAACCATCTCCATCAAGTAGTAACAGGCTTTCCCCTGGTGGTAATCTACAGACCTCCAGGGCCTTATTCCCAGTTCCTAGAAGAATTCGGTGAATTTATTGCAGATCTTGTAACTAGTTCAGATAAGATCCTAATTATTGGGGATTTCAATATCCACTTAAATAAGCCTTCTGACTCTCCTAGTCAGTACTTCTCAAATGGTGGGGGGCGCGGTGAGGTGTCGGGGGGGCGTGAGAGGCAGGTCAGGACTTTCATTTCATTTTCATTTTCCACTGTCATTATTAGTAGCCCCATTCACACTGCTGTTTGCATGCGGGGATCCTGCGCCAATTCTCCCCATCTGCCTCTGTGTGAAAGTTTCAGATGCGGCGAGGGGTGAAATTTCCCTCTGCCTCTGATGCTCCTACGGAGGTATCAGAGGCACAGTATTGGCGAACCGAACCAGTGTGAGCAGATAAGCCGACGGTGGGGAGCGGGGGGTTGTCGATCTGATGGTGTTCACTGTGTGATAACTAAACAGGTCCGACACTCAATAAAATATAGAGAAATGTCCCACAAAGCAATGTTACAGGACCAAACAACAGTAACGTGGTAACTGGTCGTGTCTTTGGCAACTTATGAGGAAAAAAATACAGCAATTATATGTGGAAAAGTGTCTGTCAGCCTGTCGGTCCAACCGACTCTTCGTCACATTTCTGCCCGAAAAACGGCGTCTGTCCCCGGCAAAAAACTTTAACTCGGCAAGTGTTTGTCGCGGTGAAAAACATCACTGCTAAGTCAGCCCTACTGACCGAGACTTCAGTGATCTTTCCTCCATAAAACAGCCTCCCTCCCTGCGAGTGACAGACGGCGTCCCGTTTACTGATGGTGATTATGTAATTAAGAGAAAAATGTAACTTTGTCATTTTCCAGGATGTTTGGTGGGTCAGGATCCCACATTAACTGCATCCATATGATGATAAGTGTGTACATGTTTAGATTTGTCAGTGCGTAGTAAAATAACGTTTAAAAAAAAGCAATATTGTTGCAAATGTTGCACAAAAAAAATTAAAAAGTCCTTTTTGAAAAGGAATAAGCTGATGAAGCTGACAAGTGACCAATGTTTACAGTTTAAAGTTTTGAATGTTAATGTGTTAAGTCTATAAAAATGCACATCCCAGTGAATCATTTGCGCTTTTTTCTCTGTTTTGAGAATCACAGTCTTGTTTAAATGTTACAAATTGAGTTAATAAACTAAACTTGGAAATTGTTTGAAGTTGTTGCAGATGTTAACAGATGAGATGAGATGCAGATGTTTTTAATCTATTTTGATAATCAGGTGATTGTATGCAGAATGCTGGTGCCAGCAACTCATACAGTGGTTTATACAGATAAATGAATAATTATTATCAGGTTCTCAATAATATTTCAATTCAGGGGGGGTGTGAAAAAATTTCTGTCCTCTAGGGGGGGCATGACAGAAAATAGTTGAGAACCACTGCTCTAAGTAAAGCTTTTTTGGGTCTGCTCGATATGTCTAGCTTTACTCAGCTCGTTCATGAACCTACTCATTCCAGTGGTAACACTCTGGATTTGATTCTTTCCCATGGATTAGATGCGTCAGCCCTGAATGTTGCTTCCGTCTCCTCTGCTGTGTCGGACCACTCTCTTATTACATTTGAAGCGTCATTAGCCTGTCCCTGTATCAATGACACAAATGTTTCCACCTCTCGTCATATCAGCCCAGCAATCATAGCGACACTCTGTGATAAATTGGCTGGGGTCCTGGCCCCTTTTGCGATTGCGACAAAGCCTGTGGAAAAATTCACCAATTAAGTTAACTCGGTAATCGTTTCTCTCCTCGATTCTGTGGCACCGGTCTCTACCAAGACAAGACGACCAAAGAAATCTTCTCCCTGGTTTACTAATGAAACCCGAGATCTCAAACAGGCCTGCAGGAAAATGGAACGTGCATGGCGAAAATCTAAATTAGTCGTTTTTCATCTTGCATGCTGTCATAGTGTACTTAATTACAAGCGTGCTCTTAATGCCACTAGAACAGCATATTTATCTGGCCTAATAAACAATAATAAACACAATCCTAGATTTCTCTTTGACACTGTGGCTAAACTTAATCAAAAAACCACAGTCTGTGAGCTGTACATCCTTTAATGCAAATGATTTCTTAGATTTCTTTTGCAATAAAATTGATGATATTAGAGCCAAAATTAATTCATCATCTCTGGCTTCCTCGTCAAAGTTGATTATAAAACAGCCTTCTGCCGATTCTCAGTTAGCCCCGGCTCTAAACAATTTTGAAGATATCTCCCCTGAGATATTGTCTAAAATTGTCTCATCCTCAAAGCCAACTACCTGCATCCTGGACACCCTTCTGGCAAAACTGTTTAAGGATCTATGGCCAGCACTGGGACCTACAATGTTAAATATTGTTAACTTATCGCTCATGACAGGTGTTGTCCCTGCTAGTTTTAAGTCTGCTGTGGTTAAGCCTCTACTTAAGAAACCCCACCTTGACCCAGGATCTCTAAATAATTATAGGCCAGTATCCAACCTTCCCTTCTTCTCCAAAATCTTAGAAAGAGTTGTGTCCCAGCAACTTTCAGGCTACCTAACTAATAACAATCTCCTGGAACCTTTTCAATCAGCTTTCAGAGCCTGTCACTCCACCGAAACTGCCCTTACTAAAGTGGTAAAGGACATCTTACTTACTTAATTTAGATTTAGACGGCATATTGTTATATTGTATATATAAAAGTACTACATCGATATTTACTGATGTGAAGTATGGTGTTCCATACTCGGAGTTTGGGAATACAGAGTTAGGGAATACATTTCCACTATGTGGAACTATGTGGACGACACTCAGCTGTATGTGCCCATCAAAGCTGATGATAAATCTCAAATCGCCAAATTGGAGACCTGCCTGTGTGCCGTGAAGAGCTGGATGTCAGAAAATTTCCTGCTCCTAAATTCGGATAAAACTGAGATGCTGGTCATTGCTCCCCCTCGACAGAGACACCCCTTTGAGAAATAACACAACTGTCGAGAGTTACTGTCACGTGATCAAAGTTCAACTGTTAAGAATTTAGGTGTTACTTTTGACTCTAGCCTCTCTTTCCATCAGCACATAAAAGAAATTACCAAGATCGCTTTTTACCACCTGCGCAATATGGCCAAAATTAGGTCCTTCCTGTCCACGGCCTTTGTTTCGTCTAGGCTGGATTACTGCAATGCCTTATTTTCGGGTCTTCAACATGGGAGCACTAAAGGTCTTCAGATGGTTCAAAATGCTGCAGCTAGAGTCTTAACATGTACAAGAAAATTTGATCATATTACACCAATCTTAGCCTCACTGCACTGGCTCCCAATACATATGAGATCAGACTTTAAGGTGCTGCTGATGACATACAAAACTGTACACAGCCTTGCCCCGTCGTACATGTCAGATCTTATTATACTGTATTCTCCAACTCGTGCACTACGCTCTCAAAATTCAGGGCTCCTGATGGTTCCCAGGGTTAAGAAGAAGTCAGCTGGCTGCAGGGCTTTCCCCTATCAGGCCCCCTTCCTCTGGAATAAACTCCCAGCTGATATTAGACAATCTGGCTCTATTGACGCCTTTAAATCTAAACTCAAAACTCACTTTTTCTGACTTGGCCTTTAATTAGTCCTTGACATCGACTGCTAGCTTCTTCGGTGGGTCAACTCAGTCTCAGTGAGTAAGCTATAGTATTAGACGCCACATTGTCCTGCCGACGAGTAATAATCTGCTTATTCTGATTAACATTGCATTTCTATAACCTTGTTTTTCTTTCTGTTCCCACAAGGTGCAAGCTGTGTCACTTTCTCCCCCTCTTTCTCCTCCTACTCTCTTTTCATTCAGGCTCCCTTCTGATGAACTCAGGCCCCAGAGACCATCTACCTCTCCTGGCTCCTACAGCCCCACATACTGTCAGATCTGGATTGTCACACCCGGGCTCCGTTGGATCGTTCCTCTCCTTGTTTCGCTATCTCCTTATAACTGTATTCCTGTAAATTTTGAGGCCTCCTCATTCTGATCTCTCTCTCTACTACTAATTATCCTGTGTGGCCTGCCCTCTTCCAGGTCACCACGGTGGACAGGAGGTCGTGTGGCTCGGGCACCCCCTGACGATGCCTTGTCCTGCTCAGTCGTCTCCTGGCTCCACATACTTTACATATATAATTTTTATCAGATTTTCTGTCAATGCAACCTGTAAACTGTGATTGCTGTTCTTTCTGTACATGCGACATCTATTGCATGACTGTCCGTCCTGGAAGAGAGATCCCTCCTCTGTGGCTCTCCCTGAGGTTTCTTCCGTCGTCTTTTTTTTCTGGTTAAAAGGGTCTTTTTTTTTTTTTTTCCCCATCAAGATGGCAAGTTTTTCCTCACTCGAATCGAGGGTCTAAGGACAGAGGATGTCGTTCACTTTACAGACTGTAAAGCCCATTGAGGCAATGTGATAACTTGGAACAAAACTTAATAGAATATGAACAGGTTATAGATCCGGAACATAATCTTTTTAAAAACAAACACCAGTTGCTGTTGTTATACAGAAAACAGTTTAACAATATTACTGTTGAACATGGGATAAATATTATTCATTTTAACAGTAGAATTTATATGCAAACTTCCAAAGTATAAAAGAATATCTAATGCAGTTCAAAAAGCCTTTTAACATTATAGCCATCTTAGAAACATGGCTTGACGAAGAGAGAGGTACAGATTTTGTTTTGCAGGGATAGGAACTTAATTGCATTAATAGAGGGAGCAAAACTGGAGGAGACGTGGCTCTATTTGTTGACAAAGGCCTCACAAGGTTGTGGACAATATGTCAGTAATCATGGATGATGTAATGGAGTGTGTTACTATTGAAATATGTATTGGAAAAAAAGAAAAATGTCATTGTCAGTTGTGTGTATAGGAAACCTGGTTCAAACATTGAAATCTTTATAGAAAATATGGAAAGGGTATTCGCTAAAGAAAAGCAAAAAAGTCAATTATGTCTGTGGGGATTTTAACATAGCCTTGTTGAATCCCAACAACCATAAAATGACGGATGCATTTGTGGAAGCAATGTATAGTATGAGTTTATTTCCAACGATTACAAAACCAACCAGAATAACATCTCACTGTCACTCTGATTGACAATATTTTTACAAACAATATGGAGAGTAGTACTGTTAGTGCATTATTATTTAATGACATTAGTGATCACCTGCCTGTCTTTGCGATTCATGAATGTAACTACAATAGGAACTGGGGGTGTAATGAAGTTAAATACAGGAGAGTAAGATCTGAGGAAACTATAGCTGCATTTAGGAATGATTTAATTAATTATGATTGGAAAGTTTGTGAAGACACTGATAATTATTTTTAGACATATTCAAAAATGAGTATGACAAAAGCTGTCATATGTATATATATATGCAAACAATGTAACAAGAATAAGTATTCTGAAAACCCCTGGATGACTAAGGGACTGCAAAATGCCTGTAAGAAAAAGAATACTCTGTATAGGCACTTCATAAAATATAGAACAAAAGAGGCGGAGATTAAATATAAGAAATACAAAAAGGCATTAACTAATATTATGAGAGTATGTAAGAAGGGTTATTATAATAAAATATTAGAGAATAATAAAAACAATGTAAAAAGTATATGGAATATATTAAAGGTATAGTTGGTAATCCTGTTCAGAAACACTTTTTGTTATACTGGGTGAAATGGCCTTTCCATCCTGAGAGTAGTCCATACATAATGTGTTCAGAAAAATAAACAAAATAAATCATACCTCTGTGGCAGCTGCAGGCCTGTAAAATCTCTGACCAATCCCTCCCTCTCAGTCAGAGTTTAAAGAACCGTTGCCGGATATATTCAACACAGTCCACATGAGCTGTGTCCAAATTCAGGGGCAGCATCCTTCAAAGTGCGGATTTGAAGGCCAATCACAACGCTGCGCGAAGGATGTCCAAATTCGAAGGCTCCTCCAAATGCAGCCCACAAATGCAGCCTGCTTCTCCCGCTTTTTGGAGGACGGACCGCTACTGTCCTTCGCGGCCTCCCATATCCCAAGATCCTTTGTGCGCCGCTGCTCAGTCACGAAAAAGAAGAGGGAAAACTGAACAATGGCGACATCAAGTGGCGCGGACTTGACATTTAAATGTAAGTTCTGGGTTTATACTCGGTTTTTACTCATTTGATCATCCATTGCCAGATATGTTAAACTTCAGCGGACTTTCAGTTAAAATACGTGACCCTGGTAATGCATTAGCATACGGCATAAATTAGCATTATGCCGTTGGAAGTAAAGCTATAAGAGCCTTCGCTTTCAAAATGTTAGACGTTCAGAAAACCATAAAATCCATTCAGTCAAAACTCTTTCGCGGGCCTGGGCGGCATCAATCATGACATAACCGTAAGGGCGGGAACATCTGGTGACGCAAACCAGGAAATACGCCGAAGGCTGGACCGTCCAATTTAACTATGGTTGACGCAACCGTCAAAGGACTCTCCGAAGGACCCGGCCTTCGAAGGATGCGGCCCCTGAATTTGGACACAGCTATGGAGTTAGCAGGAGATCCACACTCCAGTTCAGAAGGTGGCGGTAATGCACACCTAAAGTTGTTTGCCAACAGCCATAAAACAGCAGCAGAAGAAGAAGCAGCAGAGTTACCAAGAGAGAACAATGGCAGAGAAAATGCAGCCAAAAGTAGCACTTCCAGAAGTGATGCAGAGGTTGCTGTCTTTCTGTTGGACAGGTAATTAGTTGTTTTGCTTCGGGGATTTGTTATTTTCATGAAATATGTAACGTTAGCCAAATTAGCTACTTTTGTCGCTTGTCTTAGCCCAATGCTAATGGCTCTCCTCTGCCCTGCTGATGGACTGGACAACTATTCCCTTAAATAATATAATTAGAAAAAGACAAACCAAACCAGATTACCCTGAATTGTTTACGGACAATGGCATAACAATTACTGATAGGAATGAAGTGGTTGACAAATTTAACAGTTTTTTTGTTAATGGATGGGTCCTAATCTGGCCAAAGAAATAAATCCGAGAAGAAATGTGTTGAGGAAAAATGTGTGGAGAGAAATCCAAATTCAGTCATATTGGGAACTGAAAAGTAAGGAAATTATTGATATTGTAAATAAGTGTATAAGTAAAACGTCAAAAGATTAGAATGATATCGATATGAGTCTTCTAAAGAAAATAATAAATGGAATTGTGGGTCTGTTAACACATATATGTAATTTATCATTCATAACGGGAACATTTCCAGATAAAATTAAAGTTGCTAAAGTAATTGTATAAAGATGGTGATAAACACCTTTTCACCAACTATAGACCTGTATCCTTGCTTTCTCAGTTCTCAAAAATTATTGAAAAACTTTTTGTTACAAGACTGGATAATTTCATTAAAAAAAATAATATATTCATGGACAGTCAGTATGGGTTCAGATCAGGCAGATTAACTTCTATATATTTGTTGACCTAAAAAAAGCATTCGACACAATTGATCATGGGATGCTACTTAAAAAACTGGAGAGGTATGGCATCAGAGGGGTTGCATTGGATTGGATAAAGAGTTACATTAAAAACAGGCTTCAATTTGTGCAGATGGGTCTTCACAAGTCAAAGAACCTGAACATTACCTGTGGTCAGTCTTGGGGCCGAAGCTAGTTATTTTGTACATTAATGACATTTGTAGAGTTTCAAATGTACTGAAGTTTGTTGTCTTTGCGGATGACACAAATATTTTTTGTTCTGGGGAAGACTTGCAGCAGCTCTTGGAAGTGGTCACGGAAGAAATGTATAAATTAAAAAGTTGGTTTGATGTAAATAAATTATCATTGAACCCAGGGCCGCCCCTGGCAAAATTGGGGCCCTAAGCAGAATTTTATTTTGAGGCCCCCCCCCCCTTTACAAAATGACTGTATCACGGAATGCCATTTAGGTTTACAACCTTTTATAAGTAGGAACAAATCAAATGAACAGCCTCTTTCAACAATGGAACAAGCCTTTTACAGATGCAGGCTGCTTCAGTAGACATGCTGCCTGATGGCCCTTGTGACATACTGGGTGCTGGCTCCGTGTCACCCTTAGTAACAAACTTCAGCATTGACCCTGTTATGACAAGAAATCCACCATACAAGCAGATTATTAATTTTTGTTTTGGTCTTAATGGTAAATTACACAATGAAATTAATGTAAATACTAGCCTCACAAAGATTAAAATGCAATTAATGCAAATACGACTACAGCTAATAATATTCATTATGATTTGATTTGATGATATTTCTATATCTAAATATTTTTAAATACTTATTTTTACATTTAGTGCTTAGGTTCTATATTCCTACACTGCTGTTTGCTGCTGTAACGCTTTACATTTCTCCATTGTGGGTCAAGGATTATCTTAATTTTTCTTATCTAATCTTATATGACTGTTATAAATTAAATTCACCAAGAGATGGCGACATTTTACCTCCATAAAAATAGCCCAAAACTTCTATTGATAGCATAGATTGATAGGCTATAAACCTGAGCCAACATACGACCACCAACTGGTCAATTAACCGCTCCTTTTTCAACAGAGCTGAATGTATATGCAGTTAACAAGACATTCAATAAATGATAATCAGGGCCGCTGGAAAATTTCATCTCCAGTCCACATCTAGACAGAATTATCCTCTCTCCTGTCTCATGATTAGCATGCTAGCAGCTGGGGTGTTTATGCCACAAAGTTTTCTTTTTTATTTCAACAACATACCCACCTTCAAGTGAAGCACGAGCCTCCTCTTGTTTAGACTTTGTCTTTCTTTTGCTTGCTCCCGATTCATATTGCCGTTGGGAGGCCATCTCTCCACCTGCATCCAACTGCCTGTCGGCGCATCTGACCGCTGATTGGTCAGATGCTGCGTGCTGTCAATCATTGCGGCAACGTGTGCGGCGTCAGATTACTCGTCTCTTTTTTTTTCTCTCCTGCCTTTGGCTGACTTGGTGCTCTAAGCGTGCCTCACGGCAGCGATGCGCATCCTTTGCGCATTTGCGGAGAATGCGTCCCCTTGTGCAAAATGGGGCCCCCCACGGATCGTGGGGCCCTACGCACAACGCGTGTTCTGCGTCTAAGGAGGGGCAGCGCTGATTGAACCTGAACAAAACTAAATTTATAAATTTTGGACATCGTAAAATGAATGAAGATGTTCACGTAGAAATGAATAATGTTGCAATAGAAAGAGTTTATGAGAACAAATTTTGGAGTGTTTTAATTTTTAATTTATTAATTTAGTTTTGCTGGAAGGCCCACATTAAGTATCTGTGTACTAAGATGGCAAAGAGCATTGGAGTGCTGAGTACATGTAGATATATCTTGAATCAAGCAACACTACACTTTCTGTACTGTGCACTCATTACAATATCTTTTTTTTTATTTTTTTTATTATATCTTTATTTGGAATGGACATAAATACACCAGCATATCAACATTGGTAAGAGTGAAAACAAGTGTCCTTCCGGTTTTGTTTGTTTGAGTCCAGGAAAAACGCATCACCAGCCGTCCAGGCATGCGAGTCCAAAAAAGGTATAGTCATGGGTCGTGGATTAAATTACGTTCGGCCTTTGTAGTACCCACTTTCCTCTAATAACTTAAATTACACAGCAATTGTAATGGAATAATATCAGTGGATACAGGTTATCCTCTTAAAAGACAGTACTGATAATTTGCGTGAGGTACACAAAGCCAGATGAGATTTACATGCTCACTTAGAGAGAACTCTGGTACAACTTACTTGTAGATCTCATCTCTCATCTCACAGTTTAAATGGAACTATGTACAGGAACCAGGGTGGTCGCCCGCTGCTGCTGTCATAGAAATAATTAACAATAACCAGTCAGAAATTAAGTAAGTAATCTAGGAAGTAATATTACCAGTGAGATCAAATGAAATCTGCTCTCGTGGGGGTTATGAATGAAATCCAGTTGTTCCAGATTTGGTAAAATTTGTCCTTTTGGATTCTTAATTGATAGCTCAATTTTTCCATCCTAAATATCTCTAGGGTAATTCCAATCCAATCATCCAGGGTAGGCTGAATCGGGCTTAACCATCTCCTTGTAATTGTTTTCTTACTAGCCACCAAAAGTAATTGCAGCAGCTTTATCTCGGTCCTGCATTTCAAAAAAGAGACAAGACCCAGGTACAGAACATCAAAAACCAGAGGTATTTGAGTGTTAAAAAACGTGCTTAAGGAAGCCTGGATACCCCTCCAGAAATCATTTAACTTGGGACAATCCCAGAAGATATGATAGTGGTTAGCAACAGTTGAACCACATTGTCTCCAGCATGCCATATGTGTGGAAAAATTCTGATTCACGTTCTGTAAGGTCGGTCAATTTACATCCATAAGCAATATATGATCGTAATTGCAGGTATCTATGAAATTTGTTTCGTGCCAAGCCGTGATTATCCCGCAAGGTCTCAAAGCTGTGCACAGGCTTTCTTCGAGTAAGTGAAAGGAGTGTTGTGAGACCATACAATGTCCATGATTTAAAACTAGAGTTGTGCCTATTGGGAATAAAATCTGAGTCATAGGCAAACCATCTGAAAATTCTCAACATTCTATGCATCTCACAAATATTAATTACCTTCTGCCAGACTCTGAGTGTGTGGGATACCCAGGGGTTCGCCGACTTTTCCAAATGAGACGTTAGACCTTATCCGCTATTACACATATTACCATATCTGATCTATTGTGTTGAAATCTGGGGTAATACTTACAAGAGTACCTTAAAAAGGATATGCACATTGCAAAAAA
Source organism: Pagrus pagrus (assembly GCF_965226575.1). Classification (NCBI taxonomy): domain Eukaryota; kingdom Metazoa; phylum Chordata; class Actinopteri; order Spariformes; family Sparidae; genus Pagrus; species Pagrus pagrus. Next base: position 41,835 of record NW_028175437.1, read on the forward strand.
GAGCAGTAAGGATAATAAATCATGCTGGGTATCTTGATCATACGAATCCTCTATTTTTTAAATTACAGACTTTGAAATTTATGGACTTAGTGAAAGTTAGAACAGCAATAATAATGTTTAAAGCAAGAAATAATGCACTGCCTGAAAACATTTAAAAAAATGTTTCAAGATAGAGAAGGTAAATATCATCTAAGAGGAAAATTAAATTTTAAAAAACCTTGTGTACGTACTGCTTTTAAAAGCATGTGCATATCAGTCTATGGGGTAACATTGTGGAATGGTCTTGAAGAAGAAATCAAAGTACTAGCTCTATACAGTTTAAAAACAGATACAAGAAAGCAATTCTTGACAAATATAATAAAAAAATAAGACCTCAAAACAACTATCTATTTTCTGGATGTAATTATTCTATTACATTTCTGTTCCTTATACGAAGCAATACGTATAATATAAATATAACTAATTGCAATCACGGCTGGGTTATGGAATACAGTACTTCACTTTGGTGGTATATGGGGAGTGACTGGGGAATTAACTTTTTCGAGTTTAGGATATTGTAGGAGGCTAGTTTAAGTATGCCTTGATTTTTTGTTAATTGTTTTGTTGTATTTATCATTTTGTCATTACTTTGTATTTTACTTTTATATATTTCTTTTTTGTTGTATTTATTTTATGATGTGAGGAAGTTGTGAAGAAGGGACAGGACTAAATAAGCTTTCTGCTTCCTCCTGTTCCCTCTCGAACAGATTATTTTGTTTGTCTGACATATCATTTTGATGGCTACTTGTTGTTCAAGATAAAATGAAGAATAAAGAATGAATTGTGATTTTGGGCTATATAAATAAAATTTGATTTGATTTGATTTGATAAACCCCCCCCCACTCCCTGTTTACTACGCACAAGTTTATCTAGAGGCTGCTCTTTTAATGGTTGAAGATGGCCACCCTGTTCGGAGATAACAAAGTGCCTAACCTGGAGGTATTTGAAATAATGGGTGTGGAGTAGTCCATACTGAGATGAGAGCTCTTCAAAAGTCTGAAGGGTTCCATCTTTGAACAAATTCCCAAAAGTTGTAATACCTCTTGTAAACCATAGGTTTGTAATACCATCTCTAAGGGCTTTAGGTAAAGAGGGATTGGAGTGGAAAGGGGATTTGTCATAAATAGGTTGAATACAGCCCGTTTTCTTCCAAATTTGCTGCCATATCTTATAAGTATGGACAATAACTGGGTTTGTTGTTGTAACCAAAAGAGAGCTAAGCGAGCTGTTATATTGAACTGATTCCAGTTTGAACTCTGTTAAATGGTTCTGTTCAATTTGTTTCCACTTAGGTGAATGGGATTTGCACTGTTTGCCAGACCCACATTGCTGTAATTTGTGCTGCCCAATAGAAATGCTCAAAATTGGGGACTTTTCAGTCCACCTTTTTCTAGAGGGTTTTGCAATATTAACATCTTTATCCTGGGTGGTTTGTTTCTCCATATAAACTGTGTGATGCAAAGGTTGAGTTGTTGAAAAAATTGCTTTGGGACCAGAACTGGTAACATCTGGAAACCTGTACGCCTACAGGTGAGAGATTGACCATTTGGTGACCTGGTGCAGCCAGAACAACCTGGAGCTTAATGCTCTAAAGACAGTGGAGATAGTAGTGGACTTCAGAAAGAACCCAGCCCCACCCGCCTCCTTCAACCTGTGTGGCTCCCCAGTCAACTCTGTGGAGTCCTGCCGTTTCCTGGGCACCATTATCACCCAGGACCTAAAATGGGAGCCGAACATCAGATCCCTCACCATAAAAGCCTGGAATGGGAAATTGCATTACTATACCATTTTTATTCATTATGTCGTCTTACATTGTCTTCACTGTGTTCTTCCCACATCCTCGAATGTTTGTACTGTCAGCACAAAGAGAGATATGTGCTTCTTGTTATGGGAACGGAGCCTGGTACAGACATGAGAAGGACACAGGGCATTCCTTTCCTTTAACAAAAAGGGTTCTCAACTGTCTCATCTTGTTCTTCTTTCTGCAGACCGCATGCCACTCTGTTGATTGATGAACCTTTTTTATAAAGAATAAAATCCTTAAAAGACAACTGGTATTTCTTACAAGTTTGTTTCAGATATCTCACAAATAAGACAAATTTCCACAACAATTTGGTGTCAGAAGTGGGATTCCTTGTGTGACAGGATCTGGAGCCTGCAGCGGACTGTGACCGGCCAGCCTGGAGGAAAACTTCGTCCAGCCTCTACCTCGAGAAAAAATCTTAAGAGACGAGAGGACTGACCGCTGCGGCCCCGGACCGTCATCACTGGAATCCTTATTGAGGGAAAAAGGACCACGTTGCTTAACAAACGGTGAGATACTGAAAGAAACGAAACTTCTTTAAGAGGGAAAATAAATGAATAAATAATTATAATTATGTTTTGGAAAAAAAAAAAAATAATTAAGTAAATTAGTAATTTTTGCTGGATTTCTGTTGATCATTGTGATAGTTGGGCGACTCGAACCAATTCAGGGCAGAGTAATACCGGGTTCTGGGAACACCGGCGCTAATAGGAAGAAAAGGTGTTTATCCTATTAAGCTGTTTTACCGCTGGATTGGGGGCCAAATCAGGGCCGAGTGAAACCAAGCAGAGACAAGGGGTCTCTTAAGGTTATCACCGCTGGTTGGCTGCTTTTTTTCAGAATTTGTAGCGTAATTAAACTGAATTCATGGTAATGACCGGGTCTTAAGGATAAATATAAAGTGCACTGGGACAAGTGACAAGTAGAACAATGGGAGGCAAATCCAGCAAAAAAACAGGAAGCTGGCGTAGGACCAGACCTGGCTGCCCCAAACATAAATTACATAAAGGTTAATGATGGTAATGAGGCTATAGAGCCTTTACATGTCTGGGTGAGAGAGTTTGGTTTTCCCTGCGGAGGGACATTCAGCATGAGACAGCTGAATCTGTTTGAGGAGAAGATTAATTTTAGAATAAAAGAGATAAAAGCAAAAAGAAAAGTGTCACATAAAAAAACTTGGGGAGGTTGAAAGGCGTTTGAAAGCCTTTAGGATGTGGAAAGTGGATGCAGGGAGAGACGTAAATGTGCTAGTCAAAATGAGAAGGAAAAGAAGAGTGCAAGTGATGAGAAAAGAACAGAGTTGTCTTCTCAGAATCGGGTTTCTTCTCTGTATCCCCCACTTCCAGGTCCTATGCCTCAGTGTCTCAGAGTGGACTATGACCTCGACGCGTCCCTCCTGTTCAACCCATAGCACCGCCGAGACCACCACCGCCACTACGGTCTCCAGCACCACCGCCATACCCGGACGACCAGAAACCGTCATCGTCTGCTTCCCAACCAGATATGAGCGCAGCGGGACACAAACAAGGGGATGCGAAGCTCAGTGCCAACAAAGGACAGCTAACCAAAACCACATCTGTTGCTGCAAACTTTGGAGAACATTCCCCTCTTACTCCTCGACCTTACACCAGAAGCAAGGCCAACAAGGAAGATAATACAGGAGCCACCGGCACCTATCCCATGGTGGAGGTGGCAGGAGCCCGGGGCGTCCAAATGGTTTTCCGCCCCAGGTCTGATACTGATGTGAAAGAGGCCATGGCACACCTGCCACAGCCGAGTACATGTGGAAAGAAATTTGATGAGGACTTAGAACTTTTCTGTCGAGAATTCAGCCCAACCCTTCCTGAACTGAAACGCCTGCTAATCCTGAAAATGGGAGCAGCAGATTGGTCAAAGCTTTCAGAAAAGTTTCCAAGTGGCGACACGTGCTGCTCACATCATGACTGGGACGACGTGGAAAATGAAGACTATAGACATGCTGTTACCGCGCTGTATACAGTAATTACAGCTGCCTTCCCACCTCGGATGAACTCTGCTAAGATCTCTGACTGCGTACAGGCGAAAGGTGAAACTGAGGCTGCATATCGAGGACGAGGTCACAGAGGATACGGTGACTGGAGACGCTCTTATTGTGATCCAGAAGTGTGTCTCCGATGTGAACAAAAAGGACATTGGGCCAAGGATTGCACCAAGACTCTAGCTGCGACCTCCAGCCAGGCGGACTGAGAGAAGGGAAGGGGGGTGCGGCCGGACAGCTCATTCTCTACTCTGACTCACCCGACGCATCTGGAGCCTGGTAACACACCCACATCGCACACTACAGATCACACGTTTGAATTGTTATGTGATGCAATAACCTTCCTTGAAACAAAATGTTCACCTCCAGCTGGTACATATGTGAAATATGAAAACAATGCCTTTAAGAAAATGCCAACAAATTCTCTATCTGTGAATGACAGAATGGTTTCTTTCCTTGTTGTCTCTGGTGCCACACACTCAGTGATCAAAGGAAAGGAGTTTCTGAGCTCTCCTAAAATGTCAGGCTGCTTTGTCAACTCTGCAAGTGCTTCTGGTGTAGTAGTACGTGAACATTTTACTGTTCCTCTTAAATGTTCCGATGATAACAGCACCAACTTCAAACATGCATTTCTGTTGTCAGACTGCTGCCCTATAAATTTATTGGGCAGAGATCTCATGTGCAAACTGGGAATAACTCTTATTCCCACACCAGATGGTGTTCAAGTCATAAAACCTCATGAAAATGCACAGTTGTTTGTGAAATATTGCCCTGATCAGCTGTTGTATGCTTATCAGTGGAAGCTACCGTAGAGCGATATCTGCAGTCTATTTTTGGAAGAGGCCAGAAAACACACACCCCCTGGCCCACCACACACGCACGTGCAGTGCATGCCAAATGACTCACTTCAGTGTACATCTTTTGTTTCAGTGGGTCCAGATAGACAGTATGAAAAGAAATGGTATGATGACAAATACAAAAATGAACGGTTGTGTATCACACACCTATGTTGGACAGAAAACAAATGCATTGCATCTGTGCAACTTACACCCACTCAAAAACATCAGTACTATGTAAATAACTCTGCGCCGCACATTGCACTTGAAAAAGCAAACACTGATAAATGGGAGGATTTGGGTCTTTTTGCACGTGCATGTAGATCAACCACTAAGTGGGACCCCACAGATGACCCACATGTGTTTTACAATCCAAAACTGCATGCATTTAGAAAGGTTTTTCTGCAACCACTCACACACAACGAACAGTTCAGTTAGTTCCACCTATAACATCCTCGCACATTTTTCTGTCAGAGACTGAGGCTGCAGCCATCCCAGCCCTCCAGGAAGTCCTAAGACTCTGTGGGCTCGAGGAAAACATGATGTTGGTCTAATTAAAACAGCAGAACCAGTGGTGATCACCCCCAAATCTGATTACAGACCTTGCCAACACCTTGCCAAACCTGAGGCTATTGAAGGTTTTTGAGTCCCTGAAAAAGGCAGGAGTAATTGTGCCTTGTGACACTTCTCCTGTGAGGACTCCTATTTTTTCCTGTGAAGAAAATAAGAGACAAAGGTCAACCAACTGAATGGCGTTTTGTACAAGACTTGCAAGTCGTAAATGATGCTGTACAGCCGAGAGCTCCTCAAGTTCCTAATCCTCACACAATTTTGTCACAAGTGGTTTTCGGTGGTGGACCTGGCCAATGCATTTTTCAGTGTTCCTGTTCATCCAGATAGTCAGTTCTGGTTTGCGAGTCCCGTACTGTTTACGACGCGTTGCGGAAAAGTCTAGAGCCTCTGGCTTTGTCCGAGGGCTCTGCACTTTTGCAGTATGTGGACGACCTTGTGATTTGTGCGCCAACAAAAGAACAATGCGAACGCGATACGATCCGACTCCTAAAACATGTCCGACAAAAGGTCACATTTTTGGGTCATGAGATTTCCAGCGACGGGAAATCCCTTTCACCCAATCGTGTTGAGGCAATTCAGAACATTCCCAGGCCTAGAACCAAAAAACAAGTTCTTTCGTTCCTGGGAATGTGTTCTATGCAGTGTTAGAAGCACCACTTGGTGCCACGGTGCATGGTAAAAGCCCACAATCACATGATTTAGTGACATGGACTCCTGAGGCTGAAAAGGCCTTCACTGACCTGAAACTAGCTCTACAGACAACACCTACTTTAGGGCGACCTGACCCGAGCAGACCATTCACACAGACTGTTGATGAGAGGAATGCATGTATGACATCAGTGCTGCTCCAAGATCATGGGGGGAAACTTAGACCTGTGGCTTATTTCTCTGCTAAACTCGACCCTGTAGCTGCTGGGTTGCCACGTTGTCTCCGGGCTGTAGCAGCAGCTGAGAAAGCTGTTATGGCTTCAAGGGATACTGTAGGTTATTCAGATCTGACTCTCCTTGTTCCTCATGCTGTTTCTCTAATTTTGCTTGAACAGAAAACCTCACATCTCTCCACAGCACGATGGCTAAGACACAATACTGTTTTGCTTGACATGCCTAACATCAAGATCAAAAGATGTACTGTTCTTAACCCTGCTACATTGCTTCCCATTCAGGGGGAGGGTGAAGATCACAACTGTGTTGCTGTGTTGGACGAGGTGTGCACCCATTGCACCGATTTGTCTGAAACTCCACTGATTAATCCTCACTTTGTTTTGTTTGTTGATGGCTCAGCATCCCGTAACCCAGAAACCGGTAAAAAAACAGGTTGGTTATGCTGTAGTCTCACTACATGAGACTTTGAAATCAGGTTCTTTGCCGCCTCACTACTCTGCTCAAGCTGCAGAGTTAGTTGCTCTCACAGAGACCTGTAAACTAGCAGAAGATAAATCAGTAACGATCTGGACCGATAGTCGTTATGCTTTAAGCGTTTTGCATGATTTTGGTGCTCTATGGAAGCACAGGAAATTCATAAAATCTGATGGAAAGCCTATTCTGAATGGTGACAAAGTTTCTGCATTATTGGATGCTGCGTTATTGCCCAGAGCCATTGCTGTGTGTAAATGTCAGGCTCACACTAACAACAGTGATTCAGTTTCTACAGGGGGGTATTTCAGAAAGTGGGTTTTGTGAAAACTCTGAGTTTGTTAACCCTGAGATGAGAGAAACTCTGAGTTTTTAGTTCCAGAAAGAGAGGTAACTTAAACTCTGAGTCTGTTACTGCGGTAACTGACTCTGTGAACATAACCTGCTCACTGGCAGGTTTACCTGAAGAAACCCTGAGTCTGACGGAGCTGTCTGACAGCAGCTGTCCTTTCCTTCAGTCCGATCATGTTGAAGCAGAAATAATTCACATAGTTTTACACCAGGAGGAGAATTTAGATTCATTTAGATGAGCTCTCACTCCCCGACGAGGACTGAACCGAACAGTAGACCGCTTCTCATCAGTCCGTCATTTATATTCTCCGGCCGCACAGCGAATATCAGGCTACACATCGCTGACGTGCTCTCAGATCTGAACAAACCTCTTTGTTTGTTTTTTTTGTTTGTTTGTTTTTAATCACTTCGCAGGTTAATCAATCACCTTCAGCAACCAGAAAAAGAGAAATAACTCACATTTCATTTGACTTTCTTTATTTCCCACAGATAGCTACAAAAGTAACCATCAGTAGAGCCTATTGTATTTTTTCCAACAACGTAATTTCAATGTCCGTGTTTCTAGTTTGCAGCCGCATTGAGTATAAGATTAAATGACTTCTAGTTAAATCTGTAGACAGTAGGCTACGTGTGTGTCTGACTCCAATGTTGGGTACTGGGGGAGAGTGACGCCCTCAGCCTCTGGTCACCCAGCGACCTGACTCAGGACCAGCTCCTCTGTCTCTGGCGGACGTGGTGGAGGTGAGCACCACTTCATGTTCATCTACTCAGCAGGATGTTAGGACACAGATGTGTGTTAAACAGCATCTGTTGGTGGTAAAAGCTACTACAAGTTAAAATATCCACTGAATAAACTTTTACTTTGTTTAATATGTGAAATAAAACCAAAGTGAGGAGCCATCGTGAGACTGTTTTTATATTTTCAGCCGATTTGAATTAAATAAAATAGCCTAAAATAAAATAAAACACTGAACAACATTCAACCACTTCCTCAAAGGCTAATATAAAAGAAAGTGATGTTAAATTCAAAATGAAAAGACGGCCGCATCTAAAACTCTGTCAGTGATTTTTATTACGGCTGCAGCCGTGTTACTTTTTTTCCCCACAGAAAATGTCTGCTTCCTGTTTTCTCCCCTGTTGCCATGGTGAATCACAGTATCGGAGCTCCATTGATGATGGCTTTTTACTAGTCGTCAGGCACGAGCTCAACTCAGAGTTAACGTACTCAGAGTCGACTTACCTAACTCAGATCAGCTATCCTGGAACTGAAAACTCAGAGTTTCACTTCACAGGGTAAGTCAACTCAGAGTTCAGGGATAGACTCAGAGTTTGTTGAACCTCCTTTCTGGAATACCACTCTGGAAATGCACGAGCAGACGCAGCTGCTAAAGCTGCTGCTGGAAAACATGGAGTAAGACACACCCACACCCTGCTTCACTCTGACCCTGAAAAACACACAGACACTAGTGCTTCCAACTCTGACACACACACACAGATATTAGCGCTTCTGCTGATGAAAAAGGAATCTGGCGATCACTCGACTGCACATACACTAACGGCATCTGGCACGGACCTGACAGTAAACCATGTTTACCAAAACACTTTTTTCCACATTTTGCCAAATTTGGGGGGGAATGGGGGAATGTTTGATCTGATAAAAAAACATTGGTTCACAAAAGGCTTTACAGCCTATTCTCAAAGATTTTGCCAATCCTGTCATATCTGCACTACACATAATGCAGGTAAAACTACACGACAGCCACAAGCAGCACATCCACAACCAGAGGGACCTTTTGAACATGTCATGATGGATTTCATTGAACTAACCCCAAGTGAAGGCAAGAAATATTGCCTTGTGATGGTTGACATGTTTTCCAAATGGGTTGAGGTGTTTCCCACCTCAAAGCAGGACAGCGCTGCTGTGGCCAAGGCCCTGATGACGTGTGTGATACCACGATGGGGTATCCCCAGGAAAATAAGTAGTGATAATGGTACACCATTTGTGAGTGAAGCTATTAAACAGCTAGGAGGTTTTCTTGGGATTGACTTGAGACAACACTGCTCCTACCATCCAGCGAGTGGGGGTGCAGTGGAAAGAGAAAATTGCACTTTGAAATCAAAACTTGCAAAGTGTTGTGAAGAAACAGGTCTCTCATGGACTAAAGCCCTGCCGATTGTGCTAATGTACATGAGAATGAGAAAAAGAGCGCGCGCAAATCTAAGTCCCTTTGAAATCCTCCTTGGCAGGCCTCCCGAACTGGGAGTAGGGCCTGTTAATAGACCACTCCCTGAGACCTGTTTCTATGAAAATGATATGTTGCAATATTGCCAGACGTTGTCCTCTGCTTTATCTCAAATCCACAGACTGGTAAAGGACGCCCTTCCTGCTCCGGCCAACCATCCTCTCCACAGCCTTACTCCAGGCGACTACATCGTGATTCGTGACCTCAGGCAAAAACACTGGAGGTCCAAAAAGTGGAGCGGCCCGTTCCAGGTCCTCCTCACCACCCACACTGCCGTCAAAATCGCTGAGAGAGCCACCTGGGCACACGCCAGCCACTGCAGGAAGGTCCCAACTCCACAACACGCTGAGGACCAGGAGTGTTCATAACGCCAGGAAGAGAAGCAGACGGTCACAGTATTGACATACTGTGGGAGGAAACAACTTTCGGAGCGCCGATTGATCAAAGCACTGATTCACCTGTGTGCAACATGGAAAGACGTCAACGTCCGTGGCATCCATTCAGGCAGCCAGGCATGTGCGGTCTCCGAGGCACCTTGTGCTGTCTTGTGGGGATCGCTGTCATCATAGTGGTACCCATATTATGGCCTTCGACTCATCCCAGCAAAAGTGTCTCACAAAACACTACCACTCACAACAACACTGCACTTCTACACAGAACCAAAATACACCTGACCTCTGACCCCTATGGACCAGACAGGGCCCCTGAAGAATCTGTGGATGCAGTATGTCAATTATACTGCACGCACAATGACAAACTCATCATGCCTCATCTGTCAAGGCTACACAGCAAACCTGTCACTGGTCAGTCTGCCTGGAAATCCTCATTGTCGCACTGAACCCAAACCAAGAGTGGGTCCCTTTGTAGTGTGTCTGGTGGACTGTTTGCTCACTAGAATATCTACACAACCTCACTGGAGGTACAGCCACTCACTGTTCAAATCTTGCCCTCCGCTGCCCCGTTTCTCAGTTCCTTCACCACCATTACCAGTTGCAGGACAAGTTGAAGTAGCATCGGGTGCTACCTTTATTTGTTTCAACCGCACCTATGGCAGTATCAGTGTTGGACAGACACGTCTTAAATGTGCAAAAACTCATATCCTGTATCCTCCTGACAGCAGCAGGCAAAGAACTAATCGAGGATGGCTCTTATGGTCGGCGCTGGAAGCGTGATGCGTTTGACTATAAGATAGAGCCATACCCAGACATCTACTGGGATTGTGGTAGAATGCGAAAATCTCTACCTGCTAATTGGACTGGTTTGTGTGCAGTAACCATGTTTGCTTCGCAGGTACACCTGTGGCCGGTTGGAGAATACCATCACTCCCAAAATTACAGGGTGAAACGTTTCTCTAACCCACTTGGCAGTTTTGACAAAACAGTGTACATCGATGCTATAGGGGTGCCTTGTGGTGTCCCTGATGAATTCAAAGCTAGAAATCAGGTTCTTGCAGGCTTTGAAACAGCTTTTTGCTGGTGGTGTACACTGAATAAAAATGTGGACTGGATTAATTGCATCTATTACAACCAACAGAGGTTCATAACTACACACATGATGCCCTCACTGGACTAGCTGAGCAGATGTCAGCAACATCTCTGATGTCTTGGCAAAACAGAATGGCGCTTGACATGCTGCTGGCTGACAAGGGGGGCGTCTGTGTAATGTTTGGTGACTCTTGCTGTACTTTCATTCCCAATAACACAGCCCCAGACGGATCTGTCGCACAGGCTCTTGAGAGACTGAGGTCTCTTCGTGGAGAACTTTCTGGTATTAACAGCACCTTTGGCTGGTTTGATACAATGTTTGGTAAATGGAAAGCACTGATCTTGTCTCTGCTCACTGGGCTCATTGTAGCATTAACTCTCATGGGACCAGGGCCGCCCCTGGCCAAATTGGGGCCCTAAGCAGAGTTTTATTTTGAGGCCCCCCCCCCATTACAACATGACTCTTTCAACAATGGAACAAGCCTTTTACAGATGCACACGTCTGCATTTTCTGGATGCAAAGTCATCAATGAGGTCATCATATGACAGCTGCTGTGCCACTTCTGAGTTGATGCTTATGATAGCCAGGCCACTAAAGCGTTCTTGCGCCATTGATGAGCTTCAGTTTTTGCTCAGCAAAGGCAACTGTAACAGGGAGAGTTCCTGCAATGGTGCTAGCCTCCTCACAAAGATTAAAATGCAATTAATGCAAATACGACTACAACTAATAATAATATGCATTATGATTTGATTTGATGATATTTCTATATTTAAATATTTTTTATATACTTATTTATACATTTAGTAATTAGGTTCTATATTCACACTGCTGTTTGCTGCTGCAACGCTTTAAATTTCTCCATTGTGGGTCAAATAAAGGATTATCTTAATTTATCTTATTTTATTTTATCTTATATGACTGTTATGAATTAAATTCACCAAGAGATGGCGATATTTTACCTCCATAAAAACAGCCCAAAACTTCTACTGATGGCATAGATTGATAGGCTATAAACCTGAGCCAACATACGACCACCAACTGGTCAATTAACCGCTCCTTTTTCAACAGAGGTGAATGTATATGCAGTTAACAAGACATTCAATAAATGATAATCAGGGCCGCTGGAAAATTTGATCTCCAGTCCACATCTAGACAGAATTATCCTCTCTTCTGTCTCATGATTAGCAGGCTAGCAGCTGGGGTGTTTATGCCACAAAGTTTGCTTTTTTATTTCAACAACATACCCACCTTCAAGTGAAGCACGAGCCTCCTCTTGTTTTCACTTTGTCTTTCTTTTGCTTGCTCCTGATTCATGTTGCCGTTTAGAGGCCATCTCTCCACCTGCATCCAACTGCCTGTTGGCGCATCTGACCGCTGATTGGTCAGATATTGCGTGCTGTCAGTTGTTGCGGCAACGTGTGCGGTGTCAGATTACTCGTCTCTTTTTTTTCTCTCCTGCCTCGGACTGACTTGGTGCTCTACGCGCGCCTCACGGATTTACACTCACGGACGTTTTCTCTGCAAATGCGCATCCTTTGCGCATTTGCAGAGAAAACGTCCCCTTGCGCAAAATGGGCCCCCCCCACGGATCGTGGGGCCCTACGCACAGCGCGTGTTCTGCGTTTAGGGAGGGGCAGCGCTGCATGGGACTGTGTGGTTGTTGCATCATTCCTTGCATTTTTTTATTTTTTTTATTTATTTAGCACAAACAATATCATATAAAGAAAAAAACCAACATGAACAATCAACATGACAGGGATGTGCAAAGGGGAGGTATGAAACCCAAAAGGGCTTATATGAAAACCTCACCCACATATTCAAAGATCAAATTTAATACAGTTTAAAAACAATAACATAGGAAAATAATTAAACAATAATGAAAAATAAGTAGAAAAGTAAGTGATTAAACAGTAAATGTAAGGAAGTAAGGGGAAAAAATACATACATAAATGAATAATACAAAACAGAAATAATGAATGAGATGATAAGGAAAGAATAAGAAGTGTGAGAGAGAGAGAGAGACGAAGGAAAATCATGACAATAATTGTCTTATGTTTGATGGTACATGGTTTGACTGATTAGGTACTTTTTGAGAGCCTTTTTAAATGACGATAAATGAATAATTTTTTTCAGATAGTCGGGTAGCTGATTCCAGAGACGTAATTGCATTAGAGTCTTAATTGTTGGAGCCATAGATAGGTCCATCTCAACGTCAACTGGAATGGCATCACTTGAACCACCTCCATATTCAGAAGATAATTCCCTTGATCTGTTCCCTCACCCTGGTTGGTCCCCTCCTCCTTATCCTGACTCTGACGATGAAGACGTGTAAGGTGTGGTGAGTTGAAAGAACACACAGAGACTAATGAAGTCACTGTGTGTGATATCAGTATTATTTTTCTCAAGCTTATACTATTATGAAAAGTTTTGACATTTAGTAACAAGTTCACTAATCATTTTTTCTCAAATGTTTACAGCTATACTTTTATGATTATTGTTTACCCATTTCTAGTCATAAAATATGTGATGAATAAAGATCAGGGATTTGCAGCAGAAGACGACATCATACTACCTTGTGATCGTGCTCGTAACCTCTCCAAGGTAGTGGCCCCCTCTACGCTTGCAAAACACAGGGGCTGGAGAGGAGCAAGCCTGCATCCCTGAATCCATTTTAGCATGATAAATTGAAAAATATTCTTTAAGACACATAGATGATTAAGATGTGTTGGTCTATTTTATTAGTGGATGTTTGCTTAAGAATCAAATATATGCAGTGTTCTATATTTTTGTTAGAAATAATCACATGACATGATCAGTAATTCACATGTGTTTTGCCTCCTCCCAGCTTGCAATGAATACTAGTAATGTCTATGTTCCACAAACACAGCTATTATTGATTTTCAACTATACAATATGTGATAACTTAAATTGAATCCTGAGTGAATTTTTAAGTTTGATGTCTAGTGTGTAGTTTGTATATACTTAAAGTGATCAATAAATGATCAAAAGGGAGGAGTGTAATGGGAAATTGTATTACTATACCATTTTTATTCATTATTATGTCTTACATTGTCTTCACTGTGTTCTTCCCACATCCTTGAATGTTTGTACTGTCTGCACAAAGAGAGATATGTGCTTCTTGTTATGGGAACGGAGCCTGGTACAGACATGAGAAGGACACAGTGTAGGAGATACACTAGTAATAATTGTAATTTATTAATCACTGGCGATTAATAAAACACTCGTTAATGGGGCACCACCGCCGATGTTTTGTCTATTTGAATAATCCGGAGGTAATTAATCAAATCCGACTAAACAAGGTTAACTTGTATCAATTCTAATCAATTTTAAATCAATTTATTCAATCTCATAAATGAAGTAGTGAATTCTACACAGTTTCCATCGGTTCTCCACATTAAAAACAAACCTGCACAGACAACGACATACGGTTAAATAGGTTTATTGACTAAATAATTCAGATTAAATAAATGAAATGGCAATTTAAATGAATAGCAACAGGGAACAGGAAATGTTACCAAATTTCTCTTAAACTAAAAGATCAGAACCCTAAGACACCACTCATTTATCATGTGTGAATCCAGCTGTTATGGGTGATGGAGAGCCTACTTTCTTAGCAGAGTGGCGGAGTCAGCGGCGGAGGGTTTCTCTCCGGTGGTTTGCGACTCTAGACGGAAGTCCCGGTCCAATGGCCGAGTGTCAGCTCATCGGGAATCAGCCGGTTGGGGACCACGGTCCGATGTCTTAGGAAGAGTGTGGCTGGTCCAGTACTGAGCCGGTGACGATTCTGGCTCACTGCCCAGCGGGGAGTTACCGCTTGAGAGCGTGCTGTCTTTCACAGGAACTCACTTAAACTAAACTATAGTTTTAAACGTTTCAAAACCGTACTTCACCTTTCACAGAATCTCACCATGGCTCAATAGATGAACTTTGTCTATCATGAAAAAGGATTATGTCATGATTAAAAATCACTGAACAATTAAAGGAAATTAAAACAGGATCAAAATAAAAACACACTTGAATATACCGTAGAACTAGTAGAATTGATCACTTACTTATTCCTCCTGGTTCTAGCTTAATACTTGTTAAAACAAAACATATCAGAAACATTTACTAGTTATCAAGGAACTTATTACACAAAAGATCTCCTGAAGGTCTGTCCCAATCGTACCAGAGCTTATCATCAGGAGGTGCTGTGGTTTCACCGAACACAGGACACATTAAACATTAAACTTGATTTTAATCAAATTTCATCACAGAGACACGGGGAAAAGTTCAGTGTTATCAACTTCTTTAGCTGTTTCTTAATCTGTTAACATTAAGAGCATAAGTTCCTGGTTTAATGACAATTAGAACTTGCTTAAAATCTGGATGAGTGCAGAAACCATTATAGGATGGAATGTGTGATAAGAGAGGCATAGTCCTAAACCATTTGGGCAGGAGGGCTAGGAAAACAGAGGAGAGGCCCAGAGTGCTTTTACTCTGGAGGGTGTACTTGATAATTCTTGTCACAAGAAGACAAGAAGACACAGAACATCAGAGTCGTTACCTAATTTACAATTGCAAAGAAATAAGTTATAACACATGATTATGACAGTTCTTCTGTTCCTCATCATCTCTGAAAGGAGATTCATTTGACGATGAACTCGACCTACCTGAGAGAAAGGAGTGTTCATCTTGAGTGGGGGAAGAGGGCAAAAAGGGTTATTCAAGCTGTAAATAAAGAAGAGGGGTTTTTCCTGTGATGCGTCAATCTGACGGTTTCATTGGAAGCAAAACAAGTCAGGTGAAGAGGTGAGAGACTTCATAGCGTCTTTTTCCTGAAAACAGTCAGCTTGCAGATGAGAGGAGTAATTAATGCAAGAGCAGAACCTCAATGGAATGTAGAGGCGATGGACATGTGTTCCTACAACAGGGCATTCCTTTCCTTTAACAAAAAGGGTTCTCAACTGTCTCATCTTGTTCTTCTTTCTGCAGACCGCATGCCACTCTGTTGACTAATGAACCTTCTTTATAAAGAATAAAATCCTTAAAAGACAACTGGTATTTCTTACAAGTTTCTTTCAGATATCTCACAAATTAGACAAATTTCCACAACAAGCCCAACAGAGGATGTTCTTCCTGCGGCAGCTGAAGAAGTTCAACCTGCCAAAGACGATGATGGTGCACTTCTACACTGCCATCATCGAGTCCATCCTCACCTCCTCCATCACCATCTGGTAAGCTGCTGCCACTGCTAAGGACAAGAGCAGACTACAGTGTATCATACGTTCTGTCGAGAAGGTGATTGGCTGCAACCTTCCATCCCTTCAAGACCTGCACAGCTCCAGGGCTCTGAGGCGTGCAGGTAGGATTGTGGCCGACCCCTCCCATCCCGGTCACAGACTATTTGACCCTCTACCCTCTGGCAGGAGGCTGCGGTCCATCAGGACCAAAACCGCCCGCCACATGAACAGTTTTTTCCCCTCTGCAGTTGGGATCCTCAACAAGTCCCGGGTCCCCCACCCCCACTGACACTGACTCTTTCACTCCTGCACTCAAACCCACCTCTGCCCTTGAATCTTTGCATTACATAAATGCAGAATTTGTACATCCTGTATTTTTAATATCTTCTATATTTTATCTTCCGTCTTTATTTATCAGCCATCCCACACTTTTTGCCTCTGTGTGTTGATAGCGTTTATATTGTTTATATTGTATATGTTATAGTCACTGTTTGTTTGTTTATTGTTTATTGTCTTCAATGCATGCACCTTATTCACCAAGAAAAATTCCTTGTCTGTGTAAAATCCCTCTTGGCAATAAATCTGTTTCTGATTCTGATTATTATGAATGCAGAATTGACTTCAACATAACACTGTAATGTATCTTATATTAGTGACAGGGGGTTGTAACTGCATGTGTTGGCATGTGTTGAAAGGCGTGCAAGATTACAAATTGTTATGTGTATGTGGATGGATTAGTATTTTGCACTGCATTGCTTTAGGCTCAAGTTCACATAGAATTGTTACGTTTATGAAATAAGAAAAAGTTTGGGAAATACTTCATACTTCAAGTCTCATGTGCTGATCAGAGTTGTGATTAAAAATAAGGGCGGGCCCCAGATGATTTCCAAATACCAATAGGGTCGCGTCATTCTTAAAGTAGGGAATGACTACACTCCCATTAAGTGTAATTGTTGTTTTTGTACACTTTTGTGCAGTTATGGTTACACATACCCTTTTTCCACCCTCCCACTCTTGTATTTCGTTTGTTATTCATTTGACATAAAAGAGAAAAACACACAGTAAATCATGCAGTGAAAAGCTGACAGCCCTATGCCAAACACATACTTTATATGACTTGTTAATATGGATTCAAATGGGCAAGCTGAATCATCAAGATACACATTTTGTAAACAACCCTAACCTGAAGCTGCACTTGTACTACTGGGATTGCTTTGAGTGTTGCTGTATATAATCTGAAACCATAGACAGCTGTTCTTGATCACGGAGACAAAGATCACAAACAACAAAGCATCAGGGTACTGTCAGTCCAATGGCCATTGTTCTCGAACATTTTTCAAAACAATTGAAGCACCCAGCCTTTACACCCACTGACTCATCCTCAGCATTTTTTTAATGTACCACAGTAATTTAATTTTTTTTAATGTAAAGTATACACTTACTTACTGGACAAAAGATTATGAGGTGCACACTCCACAGTAAACTGCACCCCAATAGACCCTAAAAATTGCTTCTTTTTTTCTTTAATGCCACCTAAAGATGTGCACTGAGCTCAAAACTCATATCTGCATATTTTGTTGTAGCCACACAGATATTGGCCGCGTTTCCCAGATACCATAATTCTTAAGGACTTAAGAAGGCTTGTAAATGACCTTTAATATGAGCATAGTATTTCTATAAATGTGTTTTTATGTTTACTTATTAACATTCTTTAAAGCCAGGCTTTTATTTTTTATATATTAAGCAGACGTTACATTCAGTGCTTTTATTTTGAAAGCGTCTCGCCGAGACCTCGTACGCATCCGGTGCTTCGGACTTTACCTGCAGTAGGAAAAGTGTGTCTGCAAGGCCAAGAGTTTGTCTTCAATGCTAAAGTGTGCCTAACTCACATGAAACGCCCTAGCACCTGGCTAATAAGGGGCACAAGGTTTGTTTTGTTACCTTTTCATGCCATATTTATGTCCGGCTCGAGTTTGGTTGCCGTGGATATTTTCATGTATAGAACGTGTTGTGGTTAACGGTAGCTACTATTAGCAACGGCCAAGCTGTCGTGTCGGTCTGTATTGGAAATGAGATGAAGCTATAAGCTAACTCGTAGGTTGTTTTATAAGTGCAACAGGATGTATTTTGTCTGTTTTATGTGAGATCTGCTAAGGTTAAAAACTGTTTTTTTTGAGTTAGAAACGAACGGTTAAAAATGCTAATTTCATGTTAAATATTGTTTTATATTTCACTCTATGGGAGGTTGTCCTTCAGTTAAAATATGAATTTTCCTTCATGATTGTTACATCAATCGTAGCAGTTAAAATATATATTTAAATTCATGGAGTAAAACCTGTGAGTCTACAATGAGTTTATTAAAATAGTTAAAAGGAGAGTCAACTTACATGATTGTTTATGGGATAAAAGCAGTTAAAAGTAATTTCATTTAAAGGTAACTGTATTTTGTTTTCTTCTTTCATAGCTCTTACGGTGTGTTTACA
Source organism: Pagrus pagrus (assembly GCF_965226575.1). Lineage (NCBI taxonomy): Eukaryota > Metazoa > Chordata > Actinopteri > Spariformes > Sparidae > Pagrus > Pagrus pagrus. The sequence continues at coordinate 60,262 of NW_028175437.1, forward strand.
TTGAATATGGTCCAAGGAGTAAATCATTGTGAACCATAAGTTTGAGAGTTCGACCATCATTTAGCCGGGGATGCTACAAGGCTCTTAAGAAGGGTTCGGCTAAGAAGGAGCGCTAATACACGGGTGTTTCCCAGACGCGTTCTGAACTGCCTTCTTAGGAGAACCTTAAGATCAAGCAAAAGAAGCTCTTAGTGGGAGCTGTCCACCGCAGTGGTGCTGAAACTGAATCAATCGATGCCAGGCAAATTGATCACCCACCTCTTTATCAGCACAAAAGTCACACACAGCGCCCCGTGGTCCCCCCACACAGTGCAATTAGGCTACGCATGTATCGTGTGTGTGTGTGTGTGTGTGGGGGGGGGTTGCGGGTGTGTGTGTGTGCCAACAGGTGTATCCAAGTAGTAATCAAGCCCATTAGCGCATATATACCCCTGTGGATATAGCCACACACGTGAGAATGGAAGAAACTGGCAGCAAAAGAAACAAGCGGGCGTCTTAGTGGACGAGGTCTGGCAGCACCGTGATGTTTTATTCGGGGGAACAAGGGGCAAAAAGAACATCACAGTGAAGAACAGTGTTTGGCAGGCCATAGCCGAAAAGATCTCCCCCTCCAGCCCATGTGGCCTGCGTGAAAGTCCTCTCCATCATCGAGAAGACGGCCTCTGAATGCATTAGTGGGGGCATCGATGTTCAGGGGGACGAGGGGCTCTCAGAAAGTGAGGATGAAGAGGAGCCATCCGGGAGCGGAGCAGGGGTGTGCCCGCCCCCAGGAGAGGACGACCCCCACAACAGTGCCCTGTCCCTGCGCCAACCAGCAGGGCCTGCTGTCTGCATGCGGGGAGGCTTAACAGGGCAGCCCACAATAACGACCTGCGCCTGCAGCGAGATGCTGGTGGAGAAGCTGGTGGTGCTACGGGGGATAGAGGGCCGACTCGAACGACAAACTGCCCTGCAGGAAGAGATGGTCCGGATAAAGCAGGAGAGGTTGGAGCTGCACCGGAGACAGCTGGCGCTTGCCGAGGCGCAGTTCAACCGTCCCTCCATCTCGGTTCCAATCATCCTTCCCCAGGATTCAGGTACGGGGCATTTCTATTTTGTATCTGCATTATGCAATGTATCCCGTTCAATTTTACTAATCAATCTTCCTTCATTGCAGGTGATGCAGACGCCCAGTAAAGACAGTGCGGAGCCATAATGCTATCCGCAGCTCGAACATCTGCATCCCAGCTGACTTTGCTATCATTAGTAAGAGGATTTAGTAAATCTAATGCTGGGATTCAAAGGAAAATATCTGTGAATGAATGTTTAATTTTCATAGTTTTGGGGGACCATTTCGATAAATTATGATAGTCTAAATAATATAATATAATATAATATAATATAATAGTAGTGACCAAAATAAATTTTGAAATTAGCGCTAGCTAAAAGTAAGTAAAGATATTTTACTGATACTTTTCTAAGTTTGATATATTCCAGGTATGTTGTGCCGTTCTCACTACCAGTGAGTCAAATACAGCAGCCTGGTCAGTTGTCCTATGCTTCTGAGTACGACACTGTAGTTACCCCTCTATCCCATTGTACAGTGATTCCCAAAGTGTGGGCAGCAGCAGGCTGTGGCCCCTGGTGGGCTGTGAAGGTAATTCACAATAAATAAATATGGTTTAAAAAACATAAACACACACAATAAAACTAAAATCACAGGATCGTGACAAGAAATTTCATTAACAGTCTGATGATTGCCTTAATAGATGTGTTCAAAATACACAAATCACAATTTCCCTCAAGATACAGTAGAGGATAAGGAAGATACGATTTGGATAAGGAAAAACTCCCAGCTTTGAATTTACAACTGACAACTTAAGAGCTATTTGAGAAGGTGGTTACATGCTAAAGTTGATACACAAACAATTACCTTACCAACATACAGTAGGCTAGCAAGGGATATTGAGCGGTAGGATAGCAGATAGGGATGCTGATTATCAATCACTGATCGAAACACCGTTAAGAATTTTTTGTCGTATTTAGTTTATTTTTCATGTAACTTGGTGTATACCTTGTCTGTTCCTTTAACTCATAATGTAGCCTTATGTTGGGACCCACAGATGAAGTCATTCATTGTGGATTTCAAAATGGACTCTGAACTGAACTCAGTGTCCCAGAATTCCCCATTCTTCACACCTAGGTGCAATATTTAGCTTTGAGCTACTATTGGTCAGGGTGACAAACCCCCCTCTGATCAGAGAGTCAAAACTCCAGCGCCTTCCTTTGTTCTCTCTCTTCTACTCAAGCCTCTCCGCTCCTTTGACTTCTTATCCTCAAGGGCTCCTCTCCACCCCCCCCCCACCGGGCTGCCTGCCCTCAAGATCTCTTCTTCCGGGCTTAACAGCTGCGGAGAGCTGCAAGCTTCATTTGCAGCAGGCCCAAAGAACTTCTCCTCACTGCAGCGGCACGAGGTCCTGCCAGTATTCCTGATCAGTTAGCACCAGCAGCTGCGACACAAAGCTTGCCAGCTAACTTCACCATCTGAGGAACACCAAGCAGGTTAGCACTGAGCTGCTACCCTCGCAAAGGACAGGAGCGAACCTTTTCCTCCTCTGCTGACTTTCATCGGTCCTTGCACAGCAAGAACAGCATTCATTGGAATCCCAACGTTCTCCTGCAACCACCGACACCTTTTCCTTAAAGACTGGTAACATTGAACTGGGCTTAGATAGCATAGCATAGCACAGCTAAGCACAGGACTTTAAACTCTGATTGATGTAATGCATGTGTGTTCAATTTATGTGTGTCCACTGTTTGAGTGTTATTGTAATCTCAGGTCAGGTTATTGGTAGTTTGCTTTCCTAGACGGCTAATTCTACATTAGTCGATTGATGCTTCACACAGACTCAGGGTCTTTGCATGCAACTAACCATCTTCTATAACCTGGCATCCCGTCACACACACACACACACACACACACACATTCCTTGAGCCTGGAGCATATCAAACCCACATGTGATATCAGTGACCACCATTGTTTCTTTGTTCTGCCAGACACACACTCACACACACACACACACACACATACACACACAAACCTGTATATAGTACATGGAAGTTAGTGTGTTTCATCTTTGTAAATAAAAGACTTTTGAACCCACATGTTGTCTATTTAATATTGTACAAGAGTGATTGTTGCCAACTTCTACTTTGTCAAGAGCTCCAAAATCCTTCAACCATTACTAGCTGTTATGGTAATTGGTTGTAGTTATTAAGTTCATTATTAATCAGAGTTACAAACAGTTTAGTACCTTTTCTGAGACTGATTTGGTGAATTGGCTTTTTTTCCCTTCTTCAAGGGTGGTGCCCCGAGGTGATCTAATGTAAATTGGAACTTATTAGTAATCATAATTTATAATTATCCCTGATAATCATTAATTATTATTGATAGCCAAATTTAACCCCAAACTCCCTATTACTGTTGCATGAAGCACTACATTATGGTGGCTCGTGTGTTGTGAGCACAACACTTATGTTTAAAGTGTTTTCCATAAAACAATGTTCATATTTCATATATTATTAATGATTAATTGATAATCAGCAAAGTATCAATTAAAGAAATTGTTTAAAATGTACATCCCTAGTAGCAGATACTACGAGCAGTGTTACTTTTAAAGCCCCACTCCAATATCCAGTGTTACTTCATTATTAACAGTTTTGTTGTAACATTCTTTTCTAACAGACTATGAGCATTTCTCAATACCAAGAATGCAAAGAATGGACTTGTGTTCTTGAGGAGAATGTTCTTGCTAGTCGTTCTCCGAAGAATGAACTCCGGAGATCACAAGAATACAGAATGCTCCGTTTTCAGTTTTGAGACGATGCATTCTTGTGGAGCCAAATGCAGCCTGCACTGATTAAACAGCTGGGCGTTATCATCCAAAACAAGTGCTCTCTCTCTCTCTCTCTCTCTCTCTCTCTCCTGTGTATGTGACATGTAAATAAATAAATACACACGTACATAAAGCAGCAACAACCTTCATTCGTTGTACATAAGTATGTTATTTTATTTTTAAGTGCTTCTCAATCTCACGAGCCAACAGCGGGAAAAAAAACCCGCGAAAAGGCTGTTGTTTGTAGATGATCGCCATTGTGGATTTGTGGATTGTGTAGTTAGTAGAGTATTACCACCGTTAAATATGGACCGGCAAGTGTTGCTAGCTGTCGCGGTCGGTATTCTTTACTGGGAGGCTGAGGAGGAAGCTGCTGAGCTGAGGGGGCGTCTTCAGCGGAGGAGAGCCAGGATGAGGAGGAGGAGTCTGGAGAGACCTCGCGCTATCCTAGCCTTTGCTGGATTCGTAAGTTATCTTTTCTTTGGGAGCACTTGGTTTTCCATTCATATTAAAGTTAACAAAATAAATATGGTACGGTTTAGAAGTATTATTATAAATATTAATGTATGAAACAGGATTAACAGGGTCCGCCCCAAACTGTTTAGTAATAGTAACGCTATAGACCCACCCCTTTCATTCATACATTTCCTACTATGCTACTATACTTGATATGTGATACCTAGCACCACCTACTGGTGAAATCATGGGGGGACCCAACAATTACAGGTGAAATAGAGGAGCATATTAAGTTGTATAATTTCTTTATTTCTGATATCTGATACAAGTCTGATAAGTCTTGTGTAATGAATCAAGTGAAGCTCATTTGTATAGAACACAAAACATACATTAAGTTTCATGAGAGAACTATAAATACATTTTTACAGCATGTGTTTAAATTCATCAGTCTATTCAAATATTCATAGTTGATAGTTAAAAGCAAGTCATTAATAAATAAATAAATACATTCAAATATTATTTCATAAAGTAATAAATAAATAAATAAATTCAAATATTATTTCATAGTTTTACTAATTAAAAAATATTTTTTATTTTACTACAGGATCATTCTCCTCGAATGTATGCACAAGTTAACAACACTGTGCCCATCCTCTGCGCCTTCTTCTCTGAGGAGGCTGACCTCAAACCAGCCTTCAGGCTGTCAAGGGAGACCATCAATCTGTTGGTCCAGATGTTTCCCCGGCTAAAGCCACATGGCTGGAGCCACGAAATTGAGGTGGCTGTCTCTCTTTACTGGCTGGCATGTGGCACTTCCTACAGGGTCACGGCAGACATATTTGGAGGCCATGATGGGCATCCTCCACAAGGCTATCCATTTCCCCAAGCCTGAGGAGATGGAGGAGGTGGGAGCAGGTTTTGCTCGGCTGGCTGGGCATGAGGCTTTTCCGGCGTGCAGTTGGAGCCATAGATGGATGCCACATCCGGCTTGTCCCACCTGCGGAGCAGAAGAAGAGCAACAGGGGATTTTTGCATTTTTGGATGTTTACATCGGCAACACGGGGTCAGTCCACGATGCCCTTGTCCTCCAGAGGTCTCCTATGTACAAACAGTCCCTCTACTCACCAGCTGGCTTCTTCCTCCTGTGAGACGGGGGGTACCCTTGCCTGCAGCATCCGGTGGCCCTCATGACTCCCTACCGTCAACCTGTAGCAGGTGAGTGAATAAATTATTTATTACAGTTGTTACTTTGAATTTGAATTCCTGGATGTATTCTACATTACCTGTATTTTAATAAACAGGCCAAGTTGAGGCCCGTTTCAACAGGCATCACGCCAAGGCCCGCAACATTATTGAGCGCACCTTCGGGTTGCTCAAAACCCGCTGGAGAGCCATCTTCCTCCGGGCTTTGGAGATCCGGGCTCTGTTCGCCCCCAAGGTTGTTGGAGCATGCTGCATCCTCCACAACCTTTGCCTGTTAGCTGGTGACATCCAGGAAGAGGAGGAGGCAGAGGAGGATGACTGGGAGGATGAGGAAGCTGGGGGGAATGCTGCCCAAGGTCAGGAGCTGTCGGGAGTCAATCTCAGAGGCAGACTTGCTGCCGAAGAGTCTGCCCCTCAAGAGCTCCCGGCATTTCTGAGGGAGCATGATTACTAAAGAAAAACCCCAAATTCATAATCAGTTCAATAATTATTTGTAATTTTAATTAATGTTAATTGTAAATATTGTTTTGCTGATTAATTAAACATATAACAATGGTTAATTGTAAATATTGTTTTGTTGATTAATTAAACATATAACAGTTAGTTAAACATATAACAATGGTTAATTGTAAATATTGTTTTGTTGATTAATTAAAAATGATTGTATAGTTTATCTCAATTAAAAATGATTATATTATGTGTATAGTTAAACATATAACAATGGTTTGAAAAAACACCTGTAAGTAAAGTCAACCTCCCAATCAGATTTCAGTTTCAGAAGCGTTTGTTGTGACCACCGTTACAAGCCTTGGTGCCTCGATTTGTCTAGGAAGACGTTTTACCTCTCATCCAAGAGGCTTCATCAGTTCATGTTCGCTGACCAGGCTGAGACTGGTCCAAGGTCCGAGGACCAGTCTCAGCCTGGTCAGATGCGAACATGAACTGGCAAATAACTGACAGATAACCAAGTCCAGTTGCGTTTCGAATTTCTTTGAGACCACTTCATTCACAACTCAATACTCACACTATTTAATTGACAGAATAACAATAAAACAACAACAAAGAACTACATTTAAAAATTACCTACAACTACTACGTATATACACTATTTACATTTTCTCCACAAGCCTCTCAAAGAGAGACAAATACTTGTCAGCTCTCTGACTTGCTGCCCTCTCCCTCTCTTCTCCCTCTCTTCCTCTTTTTCTGCCTGCTCTCTCAGAAAGTCCATCAGCTGCCCACTGGCCCTGGCCCTCTTGGGACCTGGTGGCTTTTCCCCTTCTCTGGGAGGGGCAGAGGACGGGAGGGTGACAACACCACCTGTAGCGGGGGTCAGATTGGCCGCAACTACCAGGGGCGGACTAATGGAGTGCTGCCCCTGGAGTGCGGCATCCATCTGACCATACCATGGCCAGGTGGCAGCTGTCACCCCTCCTGCCTCCACCCCTTTCCCCGTTGGTGGGTCCCTAAGCTCCTAAAAAAATAAAAATTCACTGAATGAATGTTGCCATGTCCAACTTGTTTACTGAAAAGTAGAATGGTGGTACCTTGTACTTTTCTTTCAGGTTATTCCACTTCTTTTGCGCCTGTTTGGGGGTGACAGGCACAGCACTGTCTCTCACAAAGACTCTGGATAAAGCACACACATTCACACAAAAAAGGACAACTTAAACATATTATTACACATTGAGAACACGTTAACAAAGATATTACAGTGACTAACACACAAGCTGACAGAGACTACTGAATGCACTTACATGCATGCAAGGAAGAGAATAGAGAATCACTATTCTCTTCCTTGCATTCATGTACGTGCAATCATATTATATAGTGAATGTCTGTGTAAATACAAATACTTCATCAATAGTTATATTGATAATATATAGTTAATATTGTTAGTACAAACTAGTATATCACTTAGGTTGATAACTACACCTGTACTATTGCTGTTGCCCTTCACTTGTACTTTGTGGCACTTTAAGTCATTTTTGTTCACCAGGTTACAATTCACACTACTTATTTGATTTGTAGTATTATAAACATTTAGTTTAGCTTTATACTATATTTTTCTTTTATTCATTTAGGTTGCATCAAACTATTTTAAGAGGCTGTGAAGTCTGGCACAAACAAACACACCACCGGACCACTGCTCCTCGTATAAAAACACATAAAAAGCTTACTCACTCCCATCCGGTTTTAGACGAATTCCTCCATCTGGTGAAGAGGGCTTCGTTAGCGGCTCTCCATTTTATGAGAGCCGCGGTTTCGTCAGTTGTCCCTTGATTGAAGTTAAAACAATACAAAAATCAACCAAAATACAGGTTGTTAAACATTTGGCTAGGCTAAGTATAATCTCTTGAACTGACGTTAGTTTACATTATAATTACTCGGATATTAATTTGACGGAATGGCAGCTGTACGAATATGAATTGAAACCGGGGAGAACGGAGGAGCCTGATCCGGGGCCGGGGAGCGACTGAGCAGGAGAGGGAGACCAAAAAAAAAGACATAGCATACACACACATGCGGGGCCGTAACACCATGCATGATGTACACTTATTTACGTTTGAAGGCACGGACCACAGCACCAAGCACGCAGCACGAAATACACAGACCACAGTTCGAGTGGACAGACCACAGAACGAGAGCACAGTATACAGTACACAGCATACACACACAGACCACAGTGTACCGTGTAGATAGATAGTTTATTTCGAACATGTAAAAACCAAAAGTAAACATAAACTGAAAACTATAAATTCTGTTTACATATCCGAAAAGGAATGGGAGGAAGGATAAACTTATTTTATTCCACCCCCTTTTAATAAATAATAACACTGAAATACTTAAAAACAATATACCCCTATTGATTATCAAACACCTGCCTCATTTCTGTACCTTGTAAAAATCATCTCCTTATTTTTTTTAAAAAACTGGTCTATGTTTGGACATTCCCTGAGCGTCCCCTCAGGGAATGTCCATACCGTTCCATACCGTTCTAGTTTCTTGAATAATATATCATGGTTTATTGTGTCAAAAGCTTCTTTTTTTTTTAGGTCTATGAATATCTCAACTGTATACTCTTTTTGGTCTATTGAATTTGTTAGTTCCTCAACTGAATCGATTAATGCCAGTGATGTTGCTCTGTTCGATCTAAATCCATATTGACTTTTAGTGAGTAATTTGTGTTATTTATGAAACTGTCCAGTCGGTTATTGAAATGTTTTTCTAGAATTTAAGAGAATCTATAGTAATGACACAGGTCTGTAGTTTGTGAATTGGTGTTTGTTCCCAGTTTTGTACAGAGGTATGATCTTTGCTATTGTCATTTTGTCTGGAAATGTCTGGATCTGGGATTTCAGAATCAGAATCAGAATCAGAATTCCTTTATTTGTCCCGCAAATGGGGAAATTTCTTTGTCACAGCAGCCAAAGGACAGTATCACACTTAAACAGTAATAAAAGTAAAAAATAAACAATATAATAAGACATAAGAAATAGAATTTAACTGGTATATACATAATATCTACAATATGAAATTGGTATTTACAATATAACACAGTATTTATTATTTATAATATGGACAGTGTAAGTTTAAACAGTTGGTATTTTTATTTACAAACAATAAATAATAAATATGGATATTAAAAATTGTCCAATTTGTGCAAAACAGAAAGTGTGTGGATATGTGCAGAGTTTTTTATTGTACAGTGCACAGTGAGGTCTACTGGGAGCAGTGCTGGTTGTAGACTCTGACATCAGCAGGAAGGAAGGACCTGCGATACCTCTCCTTCACACACTTGGGGTGTATCAGCCTGTCACTGAAGGAGCTGACCAGTGCTGTGATAGTGGCCTGTAGGGGGTGGGACTCCTTCACCAGCAGCGATGATAGCTTGGCCATCATCCTGCTGTCTCCCACCACCTGCACTGGGTCAAGATTTGTTCTGCTAGGTCAGGTCCAACACTAACAAAACATTTATTAAAGCTGTTAACTACTTCATTCATATCGTACTTTTCAGTGTTATTGATAATAAAATACTTAGGATAACTTAATTGTTTAGAGCTATTTTTTATTACGGTCTTCAGTATGTTCCATATACCTTTAATGTTATTCTTATCATCTAATAGTTTGTATACTATTCTTTCCGAGCTCTTATAAAAAATATAAAAACAAGTTAACTAATATTATATTTTTTTTCTGCCTCCTTGATTCTCTGTCTCATACTTTCTCTGTACAGTATATTTCTCTTTTTGCAGGCATTCTGCAAACCCTTTGTGATCCAAGGATGATCAGCATATTTTAGTTTCCTATTAATTTTTATCATAGTGTTTTAAATATTTTTAAGAATTCATCATATGCACTATTTATATTATTGCTATTGTATACAATATCCCAGTTTTGCACCATTAGGTCATTTTTGAATGCCGTTATCGATACTTCTGTTCTCACTCTCCTGTACACAGTTTTATTGTCAAGTCAAGTCACAAGACAAGTCACAATTTATTTATAAAGCACATTTAAAACAACCTCAGTTGACCAAAGTGCTGTACAATTGCAAAAGCACAACAAAGTTAATCACAAACACTACAACAAATAATTAAAACAACACAAGGGATAGTAGTCAATTTAAAACAAATTTAGATTAAAAAGAGAGAATAAAAAAGGAGTAAAAAAGAGAGAGAGAGAGAAAGAAAAAGAGAGAGCCAAGATTGCTTGCTTAGCTGGGAGTGAACGCCAAGGAGAAAAGATACGTTTTTAGGAGTGTTTTAAAATGTTCAACAGACTGTGCAGCTCTAACATGGAGAGGTAGGCTGTTCCACAGCTTAGGAGCCGCGACTGAGAAGGCTCTGTCTCCACGAGTGGAGAGTCTGGACCTGGGTACTGCCAGGAGCACCTAAGTGCCCTAGCAGTGGTGTGCAACTGTAAAAGCTCAGATAAATAAGGTGGTGCCAGACCATTCATACATTTAAAAGCAATTAATAAAATTTTAAACTGAATCCTAAAATTAATAGGCAGCCAGTGCAAAGATGCAAGGACAGGAGTAATGCGCTCGCGTTTTTTCCTTCCAGTCAGCAGGCGGGCAGCCGCATTTTGAACAACCTGCAAGCGGCGCAGTGCTTTCTGGTCAAGGCCAACAAACAAGGAATTACAATAATCTAAACGTGATGTAATAAAGGTGTGAATTAATCTCTCAAATACATTTTTTGGGAGATAAACATTTGCTTTTGCCAACAGCCTTAGTTGGAAGAAGCTTGTTTTGACTATGGAGGATATCTGCTTGCCTAAAGTCACTCTCTAAAATAACACCAAGGTTCCTTGCAAAAGAATGACAGTAAAACTTAAGGGAGCCAATGGCGCCGTCACATCCATCAAGCAGATTTTGTTGACCAAATAAAATGATTTCAGTTTTGTTTTTGTTTAAAGACAGAAAATTAACTTCCATCCAAGTTTGGATATCTTTAAGGCAGTCTAGTAGAGTCTGAACAGAGGCTCGCCCATTTATCTTTAGGGGTAAATAGATTTGTACATCATTGGCAAAACAATGAAAAGAGATGTTGTAATTTCTAAATATGGATCCCAGAGGCAACATATATATCGAGAAAAGGAGTGGGTCCAAAACAGAACCTTGGGGCACTCCACAACTTAGAGGGGAAGTGGCTGAAAAATGCTGGCCAAGCTGAACAGAGAAGCTCCGGTCTGAGAGGTAGGACTGAAACCACTTAAAAACAGTGCCCCTAATGCCCACACAGGTGTTCAAACGTGACAGAAGAATTTTATGATCCACTGTGTCAAAGGCAGCCGTCAGATCTAAAAGGACCAGGACAGCAGAGTTACCAGTCAGCTGTCAAAAGAAGGTCATTAAACATTTTTAAAAGCGCTGTTTCTGTGCTGTGGCGTGACTTAAACCCAGACTGGAACTTCTCTGAGATACCATTTTGATCAATAAAAGACTGAAGCTGTTCATATACCACCTTCTCCAAGACCTTAGAAAGAAAAGGAAGCTTGGAGATGGGCCCTAAAGTTTGATAAAACTGTTTGGTCAAGGTTATGCTTTTTGATGAGGGGCTGGACCACAGCATGTTTTAAAGCAGCTGGAACACAGCCGGTCATCAAAGATAAATTCATCAGGTCCATAACACGAGGGCCAATGATATGGAAAACCTCCTTAAAAAGGCGGGGGGGGGATGCTGTCAAGAGGACAATAGAAAGGCCTGAGGTGCTGTACAATATCAGTTAAAGATGGGAGGGAGACTTGCTCAAAATTCTCAAAGACAGCAGGGCATATAGGAGGGACAGCAGGATCTGATGCAGACGGCAAAAGAGAGGACCTAATAACAGAAATTTTATCAATAAAGAAATTCAAGAAATCTTCACACAGTTTGGATGAAGGAATAATAGCACTGTGATCACAGGGGTTCAAAATATTATTCAAAGTACTAAAGAGAAACTGAGGCTTATGGTTGTTAGCTGACACAAGATTGGATAGAAACTGACTTTTAGCAAATTGACAGCATTTTGATATTTGATCAGACACTCATTTAATATTTCTATGGAAACTTGTAGATGATCTTTTTTCCACTTTCTCTCAGCAGGTCTGCATGTGCGTCTTAACGTGCGAGTGGTGTCATTAAGCCAAGGCTCTCCTACTCGCTTAGAGCGTTTGCACCTAAAGGGAGCCACACGGAGCACCGTGGCGCACAATTTAACCGGGGGATGAGGCAGTGTGATATTGAATAAAACAGCAAAGTGGTCGGAGATGTGTGTGTCAACAATCTCAATGACGTTTAACTCCAGACCGAATGACAATATGAGGTCCAGTGTGTGTCCCTTTTCATGTGTTGGGTCAGATACAGACTGAGTAATATTAAGGTAGATTAGTCTTGTAGTCATTGCCATACACTGTAAAAACTGGCAGATGGTCACTGATGTCACACACACACACACACACACACACACACACACACACACACACACACACACACACACACACACACACACACACACACAGATATATACCTATAAAGTCTCCCTAAATGTCCCACCCACAGCACTCTTTGTATATATAAACTGTATACACACAGTCCACATACACAGTATACGTATACAGTCCACAGGATATGAAAAGAAGGATTGGCTGACTGTGGCTATCCTGAAGAGACTGTTGCCAGTGTGGGGAAACGAACCCACCATAGATGATCCGTCAGATTCATAGTCCAGTATTTCAGTTTCAATTAAATTCTTTATTGGTGATTGAGCATGATTGCAAACTTAATTAGGTGTGGTTTTCCTATAAAAGGAAATAAACAACAGAAATAATAGCAAAGGCTTTGACCATCTGGAAGCCCCCGGCAAAGGCACGGACCGCCGGCGGCGAAGGCTCGGACCCTCTGAAGCCGGCGGCGAAGGTGGCTAGAACCCTCTGGAAGCCGGCAGCGAAAGGCGGCTGGAACCCTCTAGAGGTCGGCAGCCAAGGCTCAGACTCTCTGGGAGCCGGCGGTGAAGGCAGCTGGAACCCACTGGAGGCCGACGGCGAAGGCTTGGACCCTCTGGAAGCCGGCGGTGAAGGGGGCTGGAACCCAATGGAAGCTGGCAACAAGGGCGGCTGGAACCCACTGGAAGCTGGCGGCAAGGGCGGCTGGAACCCTCTGGAAGCCGGCGGCCAATGATCGGACTCTCTGGAACCCAATGGAAGCCGGCGGCCAATGATCGGACTCTCTGGAACCCAATGGAAGCCGGCGGCGAGGGCGGCTAGAAACCTCTGGAAGCCAGCGGCCAAGGCTAGAACTCTCTGGAACCCACTGGAGGCCGGCGGCCAAGACACGGACCCTCTGGAAGCCGGCGACGAAAGTACGACCTGCAGCGTGAAATACACAGACCACAGAACGAGTACCCAGTACAAATGCCGCATACACAGACCACAGTACGTACACCGAATACACAGAATAGAGTACACAGACCACAGTACATAGTATACAGCATACACACAGACCACAGTAAAAATCCACGGTATACAAAACAGTCCACGGTATACGTATCAATCCGAAGTGCACATACATCGTATACACAACAGCCCACAGAATACATACAGTCCACATAATAGTCCACAGTATGAATACAAAGTATGTATGTATATGTGTATATATATATATATATATATATATATATATATATATATATATATATATATATATATGTATATATATATATATGTATATATATATATATATATATATATATATAAATAAATAAATAAATAAATAAATAAATAAATAACAGTCCACGGTATCAATCCACAATATACATAACAGTCCACGGTATACACAAGAGTCCACAGTGCACAGACACGGTACACATAACCGTGCACACAACAGTCCACAGTATGAATACAAGGTATATACATAACAGTCCACAATATGAATCCACAGTACACACAGTCCACATAATAGTCCACAGTATGAATACAAAGTATACACAACAGTCCACGGTATAACTCCACAATATACATAACAGTCCACAGTATGAATACAAGGTATATACATAACAGTCCACGGTATAAATCCACATACAGGGTATACATAACAGTCCACATACAATATACATAATAGTCCACAGTATGAATACAAAGTATACACAACAGTCCACATACATAAAAGTGCACACAACAGTCCACATAATAGTTCACAGTATGAATACAAGATATATACATAACAGTCCACGGTATAAATCCACATACAGGGTATACATAACAGTCCACATACAATATACATAACAGTCCACATAGTCCACAGTATGAATACAAAGTATACACAACAGTGCACATAACAGTCCACGGTATAAATCCACAATATACATAACAGTCCACGGTATTAATACAAGGTATATACATAACAGTCCACAATATGAATCCACGGTACACACAGTCCACATAATAGTCCACAGTATGAATACAAAGTATACACAACAGTCCACAGTGCACGTACATGGCATAATAGTGCACACAACAGCCGACATAATAGTTCACAGTATGAATACAAAGTATACATAACAGTCCACAGTATAACTCCACAATATAAATAACAGTCCACAGTGCACATAATAGTCCACAGTATGAATACAAAGTATACACAACAGTGCACATACATGGCATACATAACAGTGCATACAACAGTCCACAGTATGAATACAAAGTATACACAACAGTCCACAGTGCACATACATGGCATACATAACAGTCCACGGTATAAATCCACAATATACACAACAGTCCACATAATAGTCCACAGTATACACAACAGTCCACATAATAGTCCACACACAGTCTACATAATAGTCCACAGTGCACACAACAGTCCACATACATGGCATACATAACAGTGCATACAACAGTCCACAGTATGAATACAAAGTATACACAACAGTCCACAGTGCGCATACATAACAGTGCACACAACAGTCTACATAACAGTCCACGGTATAAATCCACAATATACACAACAGTCCACATAATAGTCCACAGTATACACAACAGTCCACACACAGTCCACAGTCCACATAATAGTCCACACACAGTCTACATAATAGTCCACAGTGCACACACCAGTCCACAGTGCACACACATGGCATACATAACAGTCCACATAATAGTTCACAGTATGAATACAAAGTATACACAACAGTCCACAGTGCACATACGTGCGCATACATAACAGTGCACACAACAGTCTACATAACAGTCCACGGTATAAATCCACAATATACACAACAGTCCATATAATAGTCCACAGTATACACAACAGTCCACACACAGTCCACATAATAGTCCACACACAGTCCACATAATAGTCCACAGTGCACACACGGCATACATAACAGTCCACATAATAGTTCACAGTATGAATATAAAGTATACACAACAGTCCACAGTGCACATACATGGCATACATAACAGTGCACACAACAGTCTACATAACAGTCCACGATATAAATCCACAATATACACAACAGTCCATATAACAGTCCACAGTATACACAACAGTCCACACACAGTCCACAGTATACACACCAGTCCACAGTATACACACCAGTCCACATAATGGTCCACACACAGTCTACATAATAGTCCACAGTGCACACAACAGTCCACATACATGGCATACATAACAGTGCATACAACAGTCCACAGTGCGCATACATAACAGTGCACGGTATAAATCCACAATATACACAACAGTCCACATAATAGTCCACAGTATACACAACAGTCCACAGTATACACACCAGTCCACATAATAGTCCACAGTGCACACAACAGTCCACAGTGCACACACCAGTCCACAGTGCACACACATGGCATACATAACAGTCCACATAATAGTTCACAGTATGAATACAAAGTATACACAACAGTCCACAGTGCACATACATGGCATACATAACAGTGCACACAACAGTCTACATAACAGTCCACGGTATAAATCCACAATATACACAACAGTCCATATAATAGTCCACAGTATACACAACAGTCCACACACAGTCCACAGTCCACATAATAGTCCACACACAGTCTACATAATAGTCCACAGTGCACACACGGCATACATAACAGTCCACATAATAGTTCACAGTAGGAATACAAAGTATACACAACAGTCCACATAATAGTTCACAGTATTAATACAAGGTATATACATAACAGTCCACGGTATAAATCCACATTATACATAACAGTCCACATACACGGTATACATAATAGTCCACAGTATGAATACAAAGTATACACAACAGTGCACATACATTGCATACATAACAGTCCACACACAGTCCACAGTATACACAACAGTCCACATAATAGTCCACAGTGCACACACATGGCATACATAACAGTGCACACAACAGTCCACACACATGGCATACATAACAGTCCACAGTGCACACAACAGTCCACATAATAGTTCACAGTATGAATACAAAGTATACACAACAGTGCACATACATGGCATACATAATAGTGCACACAACAGTCCACAGTATGAATACAAAGTATACACAACAGTCCACAGTGCACATACATGGCATACATAACAGTGCACACAACAGTACACGGTATAAATCCACAATATACACAACAGTCCACACACAGTCCACAGTATACACAACAGTCCACACACAGTCCACAGTATACACAACAGTCCACACACAGTCCACAGTATACACAACAGTCCACACACAGTCCACAGTATACACAACAGTCCACATAATAGTCCACAGTCCACACAACAGTCCACAGTGCACATACATAAGTCCACAGTGCACACAACAGTCCACATAATAGTTCACAGTATACATATAGTCTACATAAATTGTATACAGAACAGTCCAGTCCACATACAGTCTACAGACCACAATAGACATAGCACAGTCTACATACCACCAACCATAGTATACATACCACAGTACGAGGATCTTCTGGAAGCCTGCGGTGAAGGCGGCTGGAACCCCTCTGGAAGCCAGCGGCAAAGCAAGCAGGAACCCTCTGGAAGCCGGCGGCAAAGCCAGCAGGAACCCTCTGGAAGCCGGCGGCAAAGCCAGCAGGAACCCTCTGGAAGCCGGCGGCAACGCCACAGACCCTCTGGAAGCCGGCAGCAAAGCTGGCTGGAACCCATTGTAGGCCAGCAGCGAAGGCTTGGACCCTCTGGAACCCGGCTGGAACCCACTGGGGGCCGACGGTGAGGGCTTGGACCATCCGGAAGCCAGCGGTGAAAGCAGGGACCATCTGGAAGCTGGCAGCGGAGGCTCGGACCCTCTGGAAGCCGGCTGGAACCCACTGGGGGCCGACGGTGAGGGCTTGGACCATCCCGAAGCCGGCGGTGAAAGCAGGGACCATCTGGAAGCCGGTAGGAACTCGATGGAGGCCAGTGGCGAAGGCTCGAAACCTCTGGAGTACACAGACCAAAGTATGAGTACACAGCATGCAGACCACAGCAGGAAATACATAGAACGAATGTTGAGTACACAGTGCAAATACACAGTACCAAGTACACAGACCCTCTGGAAGCCAGCGGCGAAAGCTCGGAACCTCTGGAATACACAGTACGAGTACACAGCATACACACAGACCACAGTACGAATACACAGTATGAGTATACAGCATACATACAGACTGCAGTATCAATACACAGTACGAGTACATAGCGTACATAGCATACATGCAGTCCACATACCACAGAACATAGTATACATACCATACATACCACAGTAAAAAAGGATTGAATCCTCTGGAAGCCAGCGGCGAAACTGGCAGGAACCCACTGGAGGCCAGCTGGGAAGTACACAGACCACAAAACTAGTACACAGATCACAGAACAACTACACAGTACGAATACAGAGTAGACAGGCAGACCCCAGTACCAACAAAGAATACACAGTACGAGTACATAGACCACAGTACATGCAGTCCACATACCACAGAAGATAGTATACATACCACATAAAAAGGATTGAATACTTTGGAAGCCGGCAGCAAAGGCGTGGACCCTCTGGAAACCGGCAGGAACCCACTGGAGGCCAGCGGCGAAGGTTCGGAACCTTTGGAATACACAGTATGAGTACACAGCATACATACAGACCACAGTACGAATACACATCATACATACAGACCACAGTACAAGTACACAGCATACACACAGACCACAGAACAAGTAAACAGCACAAAATACAAATTATTATTATTATTACTACATAAGTTTATGATGAAACCTAAATGCAGTTTAATTCATGGTTCTGCCATCAGACTTTATTGAAATGTTTAAGTTAAAATAGTGGTGAGAGATTACTTCCTGTCGGACTAATGTAAGACGTGAGCCGGAAGTTGTGAGTGAGAATTGAGGAAGAGAAAAAGAGACGAGAGAAACTACTGGCTAATCAGGCACACACGTTAATTATTCTGTATATTTGTGTACGTTTTGTATGGTAAATAATTTCTGAGAGTGATGTATGTGAATTGTGTTTGTTGCAGTTTTCACAGTGCTCCGTAACTTTCAAAGAGAGAAAATAAATTGATTGTGGACATCAGTAAGAGGCGTGATTCCTTTAACCAGAGTAGATACAGTGAAAATGTGTCCTAATCCATCACAAGGCTTCAGAGTTTCTCATCCGACTACGGCTAAGACGAGTGGCAGTGCTTACATCCTGCAGCAAGCTACAGGCAGTGGTGCTACACATCCTGCAGCAAGCTACAGGTTTCGGTGGGCAGCAGTGCTTCTCATCCTGCAGCAAGCTACAGGTTTTGGCGGGCGGTGGTGTTTCTCATCCTGCAGCGAGCTACAGGCATCGTTGCTACACATCCAGCAGCAGCTGCAGGTTTCAGCGGACACGCCGTGGAGCAGTTTCGGGCTACAACGTGAGTCCTCAGGTCAGACTGCAATTATTATGCCTCAGGAAATCGATGGATAGAACATAAACTACCGTTTAATCTCGACAAACAGGAGTAAAGGGATCCTGAACATCAAGAAAAAAAAAAGGGGTCTATTGAATGCTTTAAAAATAACTGCTATTGTTTTGCCGAAAAGACTGCTCAATATTACTTGATTTCATCAAGTTGGGAAAGTTAATTTCAGGTACTAACTAAATATTAAGGTGTCACTTTTGAGTGAAAGTTCAAAATGTCTCAAAATGGTGATAGTCTAATGTCATGTCACAAGGGCAAGATGCAGGAGAGTTAGATGAGGAAAAAAGGAAAATCCTCTCGTGAAAGACGATTAACACCTAAAATGCAAGAACTGAAAGAGTAACAGTTAATTCAAAATAAGAAATTTAAAGTAACATGAGAAATGGAAAAATATAAAGGAGGTATTAAGCTGGTTTAGATCCTACCTATCTAACAGAACTCAGTTTGTACATGTTAACGATGAATCCTCTTTGTACACCAAAGTGAGCTATTGCGTTCCACAAGGATCAGTACTTGGTCCAATTCTATTCATTTTATATCTGCTTCCTCTTGGTAGCGTTATTAAAAAATATGACATTAATTTTCATTGTTATGCGGACGATGTTCAGTTATACTTTAAACCTAACGAAACCAACAAAATTTCTAAACTTCAAGCTTGTCCGCAGGATATTAAAATATGGATGACTTGTAACTTTCTGCTGCTCAACTCAGATAAGACTGAAGTTATTGCACTGGGTCCTAAACATCTTAGAAAACATCTAGTCAATGATATTGTTATTTTAAATGACATCTCTAACTTCAGCCCTCACGGTCAGAAATCTTGGTGTTACTTTTGATCAGAATTTATCATTTGACTCTCACATTAAAGAAATCTCAAGAACTGCCTTTTTTCATCTGCGTAACATTTCCAAAATCAGATCCCTTCCATCTCTAAAGGATGCTGAAAAATTAATTCATGCATTTGTGACTTCACGACTTGACTACTGTAACTCTTTATTGTCGGGTTGTCCGAGTAAGTCACTAAGGACACTCCAATTAGTTCAAAAACACTGCTGCCCGTGTCCTGACTGGGACGAGAAAAAGAGACCATATCTCTCCTGTCTTGGCTTCTCTACACTGGCTCCCAGTAACTGCTAGAATAGATTTTAAAGTTCTCCTCCTAACATATAAAGCACTACATGGTCAGGCACCCTCATATCTTTAGGACCTTATAGTTCCCTACCACCCAAATAAGACTCTGCGATCCCAAAAAGCAGGCTTGCTGGCTGTGCCTAGAGTATTAAAAAGTAGTATGGGAGGCAGGGCTTTTTGCTATCGGGCCCCACTTCTCTGGAATCAACTCCCAATTCAAATTCGTGGGGCAGATACTCTATTTTCAAAAATCGACTTAAAACATTCCTTTTTAATAGAGCATATAATTAGGGATCTGAGTATGGTATCTTTTATCTTTTTATTTTTTCCTTAACTTGATTTGTTTTTAACTTGGCCTAATTTTATTTGTATGATTGTTTTTTTGTTTTATCACTGCTATTGTTTTGTTGTCACTGTGTATTTTTACTGCCTGACTGTTGATTAATACTGTTTTTAATTGTTTGATGATTTGTTTAAAGCACCTTGAGATGCATTTCATGTATGAAAGGCGGTATATAAATAAAATTATTATTACTCGTACAAGGTTGAAGCAAGAGTGCTCTGAGGGCGCCATGTGTGATATGTTGGATAGAGCTGAGAAGCTTGGTTCCCAATTAAAGGAGCTGTACGATGCCATCCGACTCCAAACTACACCAAGTCAAGAAATTTGGAGGAAAGTTGATGCATGCTCAGCTGTGACAGCAGACTTACCGCAATTAATGAGTACGCCTCACTGGAGGAGGAGATGAGTTTGATGCTCAGGCAGAAAGATCAAGGTTACGCATGCTACTTGATAATGACTATGCTAGGTCCATATATGGATCCGCAGCCTCCAGAGTTACTGCACGCAGCTGCCACCATTCTGACCATCTCTCAGAGTCACCTAGCATTTCGGCTAAGAGGGCAGAAACAGCTGCTCAGTTGGCTGCAAAGAGAGCTGAAATTGATATGGAAGCTGCCATTGAAGCAGTTGAAAAAAAGTGAAAATCAGAGAGACATTGATGTTATTCAAGCAAAACTAAATGTTTACACTGAAGAAGAGACAAAAGGAAAGGATGGATCATGCAGTCCTGTATGCAGCAAAGTTAATGATACGAACCCACTCACTCACTCCATCCCAGGCCAAGAACAGCAAGCTGTAAAAAAATGAGACATCCCTAGTCCAGGCATTACAAGAGTCATTAGCTCTCACTCGCCTTCCAACCCCAGAACCTACCGTATTCTCAGGTGATCCTTTGAAGTTCACAGAATTGAGTACAAGCTTTAAAGCTCTTATAGAAAGACGATGCTCTAATCCTGCAGATAGGCTGTTCTACCTGCAAAAGTACATAGCAGGGGAAGCTAAATCTTTTCTTGAGGGCAGCTTCTACAGAAAAGACAAAGAAGCCTATCAACAAGCATGGAATAGGTCGAACGCCAGATATGGCCATTCCTTTGCAGTGCAACGGGCTTTCAGAGAGAAGCCAAGGATCGGTGGAAAAAGAGTGTCAAGCTGAGAGAATTCTGTGATTTTCTCCAAACATGTAGTAATGCCATGTCCGATGTAGAGTTTACAGGTTCTGAACGACTGCGAGGAGAACCAGAAAATGCTGGTCAAGCTTCCTGAATGGGTGACATCCAGGTGGAATCGCGTCACAGAGCAGCTGGATCAAGGCCGTGACTATCCAAGCCACATATTGCATGTAATCCAGTGTCATCCTTACATGCTTAAAGGCACTCTGCAGAGACACCAGCAAGAGAGATGAAGCGCTCAAAAGCGAATAAGTTTGCAACAAATGTGAAGGCCCCAGTTTCATCGAGCTCGACATCCAAACCAGACCTCAATGAAATCCGGTTGAAAGATGCTGGAAAATCAAAGAAATGGAGCACACCACTACAAAACTCAAACATAAGCAAGTGTATTTGCTGTGGAGAAAACCACTCCATACATAGATGCAAAAAGCTAACAAATGTCTGCAGGAAAAGAAAAAAATTATACATGAAAATAAGCTGTGATTTGCGTGTCTGAGAAAAGGTCACAATTCTAAAGACTGTAGAAACAGAGCCATGTGTGGAAAATGCGGAAAGGGCCACCCAACTCCATTGCATGAAGATCGTTTCACAGCAGAATCAAAGCAAAGTGCAGTTAAAGAAAGTACATCCTCATTATCATGCTGTGTGAATGGATGAGAAGGTGGGAGCACATCTATGATTGTGCCAGTGTGGATTTCAGCACCTAACACTCCCGATAATGAAACCCTTTTATACGCCCTACTGGACACACAAAGCAGTCACACATTTGTTGATCAAGAGGTGTGTTAAAAAGCTAAAGGCAGCAATGGAACCAGTAAAGCTAAAGCTCTCCACCATGATGGGGAAAGATTCAATTGTGCAGAGTCAAAGAGTATGTGATCTCAAAGTCAGAGGTCTCTCCTCAAACATTTCCATCAACTTACCTCCAGCCTACACGAGAGACTTCATTCCTCTTGACCGCGCACATATCCCCACTTGTCAAACAGCCAACAAATGGAAACACCTGGTCAACATAGCCCAAGAGATACCCCCATTAAAGGACTGTGGTGTCAGATTATTGATTGGCTGTGACTGCTCCAGAGCACTAATTCCAAGGAAGGTCATCACTGGGGGTGACTATGAGCCCTACGCTATTAAAACTGACCTTGGTTGCAACATTGTGGGACGCGCACCACAGCGTGCGACTGCTAAAGAGGTGACTGGTCTTTGTCATCGAGTATCTGTCAGAGAGCTACCACCTATAACACCATCTTCTGAATATTTGCTTCCTGCAGATTTTAAAAGGGAAGAATCAAGCAAAACAAGCATGGTCACCTTGAGATGCCTCTTACCTTTAAAAGGTACGTCCTCACCGCCCAGACAATAAGAAGCTGGCTTTGGCTCGGCTGAAGCACCTCAAAAGGAAGCTGGACAGGGATCCCAAGTTCAAAAACTACTATGTGAGGTTTATGGAAGGCGTTTAAGGATGAGGATGCAGAGAAAGTAGACACCCAACCAGAGCCTGGGAAAATCTGGTATATCCCACATCAAGGGGTTTACCACCCCAGGAAACCAGACAAGATTCGGGTGGTTTTCGACTGCTCTGCAAAGTACAAAAGGCACCTCATTAAATGATCATCTGCTAACAGGACCCGATCTTACAAACGGTCTCACAGCTGTACTGTGCCGTTTCCGTAAACATCCCATTGCAGTCATGTGCGATGTGGAAAAAATGTTCCACAGGTTTCATGTCAGCAAAGAAGATAGAGACTATTTGCGGTTTCTCTGGTGGGAAAACGGGGATACAAACTCAGAACCCACAGAATACCGTATGAAGGTGCACCTATTTGGAGCATCATCTTCCCCTGGCTGCGCCAATTATGGCATGAAACACCTCACTAGTCAAAATGAGAGAGTACCCCTCTGCAGCTAGCTTCATCAGGAAGCATTTCTACGTCGATGATGGCCTCATAAGCGTGAAATCGGTTGGTGAGGCAATTGAGTTAGTGAAGGAAGCCCAAGTTGTGTGTGCTAAAGGACAGTTGCACCTTCACAATTCCTTTCAAATAGCCGAGAGGTACTAGATTCCATTGACATTGCAGAACGCGCTGTGGAGATAAAAAATGTTGATCTCAACCATGATGACTTACCAGTGCAAAGAGTGCTAGGTGTAAGATGGAACATTGAAAGCGACAGCTTCTCCTTTAAGGTGATACTTGATGAGAAATCAGCGACATGATGAGGGATTCTCTCAATCGTGGCCTCTTTATACAACCCTTTGGGGTTTCTAGCTCCATTTATCCTTGAAGGAAAAAAAGAGTGCTGCAGGAGATGTGTCGGAGAGGTATGGGGTGGGACGATTCACTACTGGATGAAGGATTTGGACAACCTTGAGAAGATCAAGATTCCAAGATGCTTCATACCGGATAGCTTTGGTGAGGTCCAGAGAGAACTGCATCATTTTTCTGATGCGAGCAGTCAAGGATATAGCCAGTGCTCTTACATCAGGTTGTTGAGCAAAGAGAAAGTGCACTGCTCCTTGGTCATGGGCAAAGCGAGTCGCGCCAACCAAAATAGTCACAATACCAAGGTTGGAGCTAACTGCCGCAGTAACCTCAGCAGCCGTAAGCAACATGTTAAGGGAGGAGCTGGAGCTCACAATCGATGAGGAATATTATTGGACAGATTCTCAAGTGGTTCTTGGCTACATCAATGAAGCACAAAGGTTTCATGCTTTTGTTGCGAACCGTGTCCAGAGAATTCGAGAAACCACTAACAAGACAGTGGCACTACGTCGACACAGGAGAGAATCCGGCTGACGACCCCTCCAGAGGCCTCAAGGTGGCCGACCTCATCAACTCAAATTGGCTCTCTGGTCCTAAGATTTTATGGGAGAGAGATAACCACAAACCAGGTCACATCAGAGCTGTTGGTGGGAGATCCGGAGGTGAGGATTACACAGGTGCTGAAAACTGAGGCTATAAGGCAGTTTGACATCCAAGGACACCTGTCAAGGTTCTCAAGATGGACCACAGCGCTCAATGTCATTGCTTGTATCTAGCGGTTGGCTAAGAGAATCAAGACCACGGAACCTTTAAAAAGGTGGAAGAGAGAAGGCAAGCCGCACTGACTCATTAAGCTTGCGCAACAAGATGCCTTCCAGGAGGAGTTGGACATGCTCAGTGAGAAATCAGGAAAGCTGCCTTGCAACCACCAACTCAGCTTGACCCGTTTCTCCAAGATAGTATAATGAGTGGGAGGAAGACTGAGAAAGGCATCTGCGCCTTTTGAGTTGAGACACCCAGTAATCCTTCCTAAAGATGGCGCTGTCACAAACCTCATCATTGCACATCATCATGATAAAATACAACACCAAGGCAGAGGACAAACTCTCAATGGACTAAGAGCCAACGGTTACTGGATAGTGCGTGGAAGTAAAGCTGTAGCCTAATACATCAGGCAGTGTGTATGGTGCAGGAGGGTGCTTGCACCGCCAGAGGAACAACGGATGGTGGACTTACCGAGTGACCGTGTTGATCCTACACCACCGTTCACTTACTGTGGCATGGACTGCTTCGGTCCCTTCCATACCAAGCAAGGTCGTAAGGAACAAAAACGGTACGGCCTCCTCTTCACATGTCTTTGTTCCAGAGCAGTGCATATAGAAATGTTGGAGGATATGACGACCGATGCGTTCATCAATGCCTTCCGATGCTTTGTCGCTATCCGTGGAACTGTTAGACACATTAGATCGGACCAGGGCACTAATTTCGTGGGAGCAAGAAAGGAAATGGCAAAGGCTCTGAAAGAACGCAATAAGGAAAGAGTGGCTGCATACCTGGCAGACAATCAGTGTGACTTGCAGATGAATACGCCGCACTCAAGTCATGCTGGAGGCGCCTGGGAGCGCCAAATCAGGACAGCGAGAAGTGTACTGAGCACAGTCCTTGCCAGCAGTGCTGGAAGGGTGGACGATACATCCTTAAGGACATTCCTTTATGAAGCTATGTCCATTGTAAACAACCGCCCACTCACTGTCGACAACATCAGTGATCCCACAAGTTTGGAGGCACTCACGCCAAATCGCTTGATCACAATGAAATCTTCTGTTCCACTCCCTCCATCGGGAAAGTTCATCAAGGAAGACCTGTACACTAAAAAACGGTGGAGAAGGGTTCGATACCTGTCAGAGCAATTTTGGCACGGATGGAGGAAGGAATACCTATCAAACATTGCTCTATGACAGCGATGGCATGCGCCAAGCCGTAACATGGATGTGGGTGATATTGTAATCATCAAAGAAGAGGACGTCCCTCGCAATGAATCGAAAATTGCTAAGGTTGTTGAAGCACGTGAAGATGATGGTGGACTGGTACAAAAAGTGACAGTGCAAGTTGGAGAACGAAAGTTAGGAAAAGGGGGTGAACGCCTCAACCAGCCATCCATCGTTCAAAGACCCATTCAGAAGCTAAAAGGGGGAAAGATTAGTCATTGATTAAATGTCTCCTTTAAGCTAAAAGTGGTCATTAGCCGCTTCAAGGGACGTCCCCTTGAAGCGGCTGAGCTGCAAGCAGCAACAGAGCGCAGCAGAGCCAAGTTTGAGATAACTTGCACTACAAGGAAAGTGAAAAAAGGAGAAAAAGACAAGTGAGAGGAAATGGGGAAACCTAGAACAAACACCAGGTCGGAGAATAGCGCCGAAGCTGAGTCAATGTTGGACGCTATGAATGAAAGCCTGGCGGCGATGAGAGAGGAGCTTAAGGAAAGCATGACCGAAATCATGAAGAAGATGGAACCTCTCCAAAAGGTGATAGCTGAAATCAAACAGCTCCAGGAAGAGAATGCAAAAAAAGACCAGCTGCTAAAGGAGCTGGGGAACAGAGTGGAGGAGCTGGAACAGCAGGGAAGACTCAATGAGGTGATTGTGACTGGCCTCAAAATTAAGCATCAGACATACGCAAGGGCGGCTGCGACTGCGGCCAACCGGTCGTCGGAGCCTGATGAATCGGATACCAAATCTGTGGAGAAGCAGGTGTCTGAGTTCCTGGCTGACGAAGACATCGATGTGGATTTCAACAATGTGGAAGTATGTCACCTCTTACCCCGGAGGAAAGAGTCTGGAACGCGAGCTGTCGTGCTGAGATTCACCAATAGAAAATACAAGACAGCACTGCTGAAGCAGGGCAGGAAGCTCAAAGGCTCGGATGTCTACATCAACGAGAATCTCATCAAAAAGAATGCCGACATCGCCAGAAAAGCTCGCCAACTGAAGAAAGGGGGCAAGATTCACCACACCTGGACTGCAAACTGCAGAATCCACATCAAAACAAATGGATCTTCAGCAGAAGAAGTCATAATAATACAAATCAGGAGTGAGGACGAACTGGAGAAATTCAACAATTAAGGTATGGCTCACGAACACTCCATAACTACAGCACAGCAAAGGTCAAGGGTTTTTACACAGACTAAAAAGATGATGGAAATATCAGAGGATTGCTGAGCATGAAAGTGAGGAGCTGATTACAAATCAACATGTGAACCACACCTTAACAGACCCGAATGAAGGAATTGACCCAGATAATCACTTCTACTTTAACATGACTGAGAAATGCCAGTGCTACACTGAAGATCAATACAACGAGAGCATTGAGATGGATGGGAAACTGTCTAATTCACTTTAATAGCAGGAGTCTATAGACCAACTTCAACCACATCAAGGAATACCTAACATCACTTCAAAAATCCTTTCATCATTGCGGTGTCGGAAACATGGATTAATGAAGACGAAGGCACAGATTTTTGCCTGGATGGATATAAACTTGTTTGTGTTAACAGAAGAAACAAAAGGTGGAGGAGGAGTGGCCCTGTTCATTGACAATAACATCAAGTATGAGACTGTACAAAATATGTCTAAAGCTGTTGAGCACTTAATGGAATGTGTGACAATTGAAATCTGTGACAAAAGGTAGAAATATAGTGGTAAGCAGATTCAAAAATAGAAGATATCAATGAATGTGTGGGAGGAATAATCTCAGAAACTAGCCAAAAGAGGGTTTTTATCTGTGGTGATGTAAATATTTACTTACTCAACCCAAAACAAAACACAGTGATTGATGAGTTCACTAATATGATGTATACGATGGGCTTACAACCTCTCATTACACGACCAAGCAGGATCACAACACACAGTGCTACTCTAATCGATAATATTTTCACTAATATTATATTATATTATAATATATTATAGGGAATGACATAATAAGAGGACTACTGATAAATGATACAAGTGACCACCTACCAATCTTTGCCATCTATGACTGGAAACACACTGTGAGACAGACACTGAACAAAAACACATATAGAAGGGTCAGGACTGAAGAAGGAATGAATACACTGAAAAATGAACTACTGAGGCAAAACTGGAACAATGTTTACAATGAAACAGATGTGAATGGTGCATATGATTCCTTTTTGCAAGTATTTAAAACGCTGTATAACAGACACTGTCCTGTGAAAAAAAGACAAATCAAAATAAGGAGGGGAAACCATGGCTAACAAACATTGCTAAATGCCTGCAGGAAGAAAAACACCCTGTACGGACAGTACATAAAATTAAGGACGGACCAGTCAGAAACGAGATACAAACGATATAGAAACAAACTAAATAGCATCCTAAATGATCACAAGAAAGAATACTACAGTAATCTACTAGCAGAAAACAGGAACTATACCAAAAATCTATGGGATACTCTAAACGATGTGATCAAGAATAAAAATACAAAACCTAGCTACCCTCCCTACTTCAAGGATAATACCATGAAGGAAGATAACATGAGAATCATAGCAGAAAGATTCAACAACTTCTTTGTTAATGTGGGGCCAGATCTAGCCAAGGACATTCCTGACTCATCCCTACACTGGGACCACTTTGATAAGGACAGAGGCAGAAATCCCAGCACAATGTTTCTCATACCAGTGAAGGACATAGAGATTAGACACCTGGTCAACAAATGCGTAGCAAAAACATCCACTGATGTCAATGACCTCGACATGAAGCTAATTAAGAAAGTATTAGATGGAATCATTTCACCTCTAACACATCTGCAACCTGTCATTTCAAACTGGGACATTTCCCACCAAAATGAAGTTGCAAAAGTTGTGCCACTGTTCAAGAAAGGTGACATACACGAAATTACTAATTACAGACCAGTCTCAATACTGCCACAACTGTCAAAAACTCTAGAGAAACTATTTAACAATAGGCTAGACAACTACATCAACAAACACAATCTGCTATACGATAGCCAATATGGATTCAGAAGAAACCACTCGACTGCTCTAGCTTTAACTGAGTCTGTGGAAATCATTACTGATGCTGCTGACCAAAAACTACATTCAATAGGAATTTTCATAGATCTGAAAAAAGCATTTGACATTAACCACGATATTTTGATAGCTAAACTGGAGAGATATGGTATTAGAGGTATAGTACTGGAATGGGTCAAGAGCTACCTACACAAGAGATCCCAATATGTTAAAATGGGTGATAACACAATAACTTGCTTGGACATAGTTTGTGGGGTCCCACAGGGGTCAGTTATGGGTCCAAAGCTGTTTATACTATATATAAATGACATATGCAAAGTATCCAATATTCTGAAATTAATATTATTTGTAGATGATACTAATATTTTCTGTTCTGGGGATGACTTGAACCAATTAGTGGAAACAGTCAATAATGAAATGGCCAAGCTTCATATGTGGTTTAATATAAATAAACTATCACTAAATCTAGAGAAAACTAAATACATGCTGTATGGGAAAAAAGGCTACAAGAAGAGTATTAACATTCAAGTTAATGGAGTGAATATTGAAAGGGTTAGTGAGAACAAAGTGCTGGGAGTGATTATCGATGACATGTTAAGTTGGAAGCCATACATAAGACACTTAAAAAGTAAGCTGGCCAGGAGTGTGTCCATACTTTGGAAGGCACAAAAACTACTAAATCAGAAAGCACTTTATCTGTTGTATTGCGCACTAGTCTCTCCACACCTACAATACTGTACAGAGGTTTGGGGACACACTTATAAAGGCAACACACATGCCCTGCTAATACTCCAAAAAAGAGCTTTGAGAATTCTACATTATGCCAATTACAGGGAACATACAAATCAATTATTTATCAAATCAAAAATACTCAAATTATATGATTTAATAAACCAATTGTACCCAAACAATAGCTGACATTGAAAGCACAAATGTCAACTTGTGTGAAGAACTCGGCTGACTCCTGTAAATCGAGACACTAAGGAGAATCAATTGGTCCATGATGGAGTTGCTAAGCTGGTCACTGAATGCGATTGACAGACTGTTCTCAACAAGGCGTGTGGGTTCTGGTGAACCTACATGCCCGGACGGGACTTTCCTACCTTCCTATCGGAGTCAGGAATTGAGTCTCTAAACGACCCGGACTGATTTGAATACTCCAGCCCTCGCGCTGGGTATCTCCTCCCACACTATGCCAGCTACCTTACTCGCTTACTTGTAAGGTAATTGGCATAGTGTGTAATCTTAGCTGCTGGCATGAGAGACCAGACCTGAGAGCACCAAAACGTTATCTGCAGTAAAGCAATCACTACTTTGTTTTGGAGCCGGAGACAGGGGTTACACCTGCTACATGTCTGCTGTGCTACTATCAGTTATATGCAGGCACGGACACAGAAAAGTTGCTTTGCGTTGTGTATTGCTCGTTGCCATGGTCATGCGATGCCATCCTCACGTCTTCCTCCTGGCAGGAAGAGGTGGGAGGCGCATGCAGTAGGGAAAGGCACTCAAACCGGCCGCTTAGAGCAGGGCTGTGAAACTGGTGTGTAAAGAACCCTGCTGTGCTTAATCCTACGTTTTTTTCAACCAAAGCATGTTACTATCATTTCATTTAGACCATTTAGTCACCTTTAAAGGACACAACAGAACAGTACTCAGAAATCACCATTAATCATCTAATGAAGAGTGTAAGTGTATTTCACATCTCCATTTGTGCTAATCAAAGGTAATTTGGTGGGAGTGTAGCTGACGCTCGCCATAGCATCTATGTGTTACCATGGCAACACCGAAGTTGGGTTGATATCACATTTGACTTCTGAATTATTATTATTATTATTATTATTATTATTATTATTATTATTATTATTATTATTATATGATGAAACCTAAATGCAGTTTAATTCATGGTTCTGCTGTCAGACTTGAAATGTATGAAATGTTTAAGTTAAAATAGTGGTGAGAGATTACTTCCTGTCGGACTAACATAAGATGTGAGCTGGAAGTTGTGAGTGAGAATTGGGGAAGAGAGAAAGACGAGAGAAAACTGTCTACTACTGGCTAATCAGGTGCACACGGTAATTATTCTATACATTTGTGTACGTTTTGTTTGGGAAAATAATTTCTGAAAGTGATGTATGTAAAATGTGTTTTGTTGCAGTTTTCACAGTGCTCCGTAACTTTCAAAGAGAGAAAATAAATTGGTTGTGCACATCAGTAAGAGTAGTGATTCCTTTAACCAGAGTAGATACAACAAGTACATAGCATACATACAGACCACAGTACGAGTACACAGACCACAGTACATGCAGTCTACATACCACAGTATACATACCACGGAACATAGTATACATACCACAGTAAAAAGGATTGAATCCTCTGGAAGCCCGCAGCGAAGGCGCGGACCCTCTGGAAGCCGGCGGCGAGACCGGCAGGAACCCACTGGAGGCCAGCTGGGAAGGCTCGGAACCTCTGGAATACACAGTATGAGTACACAGCATAAATACAGACCACAGTATGAGTACACAGATCACAGAACAAGTATACAGTACGAATACAGAGGAGACAACACGCAGACCACGGTACAAACAACAAATACACAGTACGAGTCCACAGCACAAAATACACAGCAGGAAATGCATAGAACGAATGCTGAGTACACAGTGCAAATACACAATACCAAGTTCACAGACCACAGTATGAGTTCACAGCATACATGCAGAGCACAGTACGAGTATACAGCATACATACAGACCACAGTACGAGTACACAGACCACAGTACATGCAGTCTACATACCACAGTATACATACCACGGAACATAGTATACATACCACAGTAAAAAGGATTGAATCCTCTGGAAGCCCGCAGCGAAGGCGCGGACCCTCTGGAAGCCGGCGGCGAAACCGGCAGGAACCCACTGGAGGCCAGCTGGGAAGGCTCGGAACCTCTGGAATACACAGTATGAGTACACAGCATACATACAGACCACAGTATGAGTACACAGATCACAGAACAAGTATACAGTACGAATACAGAGGAGACAACACGCAGACCACGGTACAAACAACAAATACACAGTACGAGTCCACAGCACAAAATACACAGCAGGAAATGCATAGAACGAATGCTGAGTACACAGTGCAAATACACAATACCAAGTTCACAGACCACAGTATGAGTTCACAGCATACATGCAGAGCACAGTACGAGTATACAGCATACATACAGACCACAGTACGAGTACACAGACCCCAGTACATGCAGTCCACATACCACAGTATACATGCCACGGAACATAGTATACATACCACAGTAAAAAGGATCGAATCCTCTGGAAGCCGGCAGCGAAGGCGCGGACCCTCTCGAAACCGGCAGGAACCCACTGGAGGCCAGCTGGGAAGGCTCGGAACCTCTGGAATACACAGTATGAGTACACAGCATACATACAGACCACAGTATGAGTACACAGATCACAGAACAAATATACAGTATAAATACAGAGGAGACAACACGCAGACCACGGTACAAACAACAAATACACAGTATGAGTCCACAGCACAAAATACACAGCAGGAAATGCATAGAACGAATGCTGAGTACACAGTGCAAATACACAATACCAAGTTCACAGACCACAGTATGAGTTCACAGCATACATGCAGAGCACAGTACGAGTACACAGACCCCAGTACATGCAGTCCACATACCACAGTATACATACCACGGAACATAGTATACATACCACAGTAAAAAGGATCGAATCCTCTGGAAGCTGGCAGCGAAGGCGCGGACCCTCTCGAAACCGGCAGGAACCCACTGGAGGCCAGCTGGGAAGGCTCGGAACCTCTGGAATACACAGTATGAGTACACAGCATACATACAGACCACAGTATGAGTACACAGATCACAGAACAAGTATACAGTACGAATACAGAGGAGACAACACGCAGACCACGGTACAAACAACAAATACACAGTACGAGTGCACAGACCAAAGTACGAGTCCACAGCACAAAATACACAGCAGGAAATGCATAGAACGAATGCTGAGTACACAGTGCAAATACACAATACCAAGTTCACAGACCACAGTATGAGTTCACAGCATACATGCAGAGCACAGTACGAGTATACAGCATACATACAGACCACAGTACGAGCACACAGACCACAGTACATGCAGTCCACATACAGTATACATGCCACGGAACATAGTATACATACCACAGTAAAAAGGATCGAATCCTCTGGAAGCCGGCAGCGAAGGCGCGGACCCTCTCGAAACCGGCAGGAACCCACTGGAGGCCAGCGGCAAAGGCTCGGAGCCTCTGGAATACACAGTAAGAGTACACAGCATACATACAGACCACAGTACGAGTACACAGCATACACGCAGACCATAGTAGGAGTACACAGACCACAGTACATGCAGTCTATATACCACAGAACATAGTATACATACCACAATAAAAATGCACAGGCCACAGTATGACTACACAGACCGAGTACACGGGTACGAACACCAAATCGCAGTACAAGTAAACCTACCACAGAAGGAGTACACCAACCACAGTAAACAGTACACCGCATACCACAGTGTACATACCTCAGACCACAGAACAAGTACACGGTACAAATACCGAGTACACAGACCAAAGAACTAGTACACAGTATGAATATCGAATACACAGTACCGAGTACACAGTCCACAGCACGAAATACACAGACCAGGGACCACAGTAGACAGACCAAAGTACAAATATACAGTAAGAGTACACAGCACGCAGATCACAGCACAAAATACACAGTACGCGGACCACATTACGAAATACACAGCATAAAGACAGAGTACACAGCATAAACACAGACTGCAGCTTGTTCTTCATGTGCAGCTGTTTGTTAAACAGGTAACAGACAGAAAATCACAGGTGCTGTCCACAGCACATAGCACACAATATGCAGACTGCAGCACAAAATACACAGCAAGCACAACAGTCAAGCAAAACTTTGTCGTCTTTTCAAAGATTTTTAAAAACGGGTATAAAGAACAGGATTGTAATGTAGGACAGTAGCTGAAATAATGCAAAGTACTAACTGGAAAATAAATCATATTTTAAGCCATCCCTGAATCAAGTTGATTTCCAAGTGCAATGTTATGCCCCTGGTCTAGGGGAACCCAGGACATAACTGGATGGGAATCTACCCATTCTTTTCACTCCAAAAGTCAGTGTCACAGAGGAGTCACATTAAAGAAGCATTTATTTTGCTTCAGAGGGAGAACAAGGCTAACACAACAAACAAAACAAACTTCCTGCCTCAAATCAAAAATATAAAGACAAAATCTTCCCTCACTCCTAAATCAGTATAAACAGGAGAAAAATGGGTTATCAAAAGAAAAAGGCTTCTCCCTCCTACTATGCTAACACACAAGTAGTCTATTAATGAATTAAAAAGGACAGGTAAAACCAAATTCAACCAGTTCAGGCTATGAAACACCTTGAAAAACCTTTTTTCAGTCAAATACAGCTTATGCTACTGTACAGTGCAAAAAGAGACTTCTCTCGCTCAAAATTGACATAAGCCAGTTTTCACCCTTAATGAATTAAAGGACAGGTAAAACCTTGTTTGTCATGAAATGGATCCAAATTCAACATTCAGGCCAGGAAACTTGCTTGAAAAACCTTTTTTCAGTCAAATGCAGCTTATGCTACTGAACAGTGCAAAAAGACTTCTCTCGCTCTGAATCACTCAAAATTGACATAAGCCTGTTTTCACCCTTAATGAATTAAAGGACAGGTAAAACCTTGTTTGTCATGAAATTGATCCAAATCCAACATTCATGCCAGGAAACTTGCTTGAAAAACCTTTTTTCAGTCAAATGCAGCTTATGCTACTGTACAGTGCAAAAAGAGACTTCTCTTGCTCTGAAATGCTCAAAATTGACATAAGCCAGTTTTCACCCTTAATGAATTAAAGGACAGGTAAAACCTTGTTTGTTATGAAATTGATCCAAATTCAACATTCAGGCCAGGAAACTTGCTTGAAAAACCTTTTTTCAGTCAAATACAGCTTATGCTACTGTACAGTGCAAAAAGAGACTTCTCTTGCTCTGAAACGCTCAAAATTGACATAAGCCAGTTTTCACCCTTAATGAATTAAAGGACAGGTAAAACCTTGTTTGCAATGAAAGATCCAAATTCAACCAGTTCATGCCAGGAAACTTGCTTGAAAAACCTTTTTTCAGTCCAATGCAGCTTATGCTACTGAACAGTGGAAAAAGACTTCTCTCGCTCTGAAACACTCAAAATTGACATAAGCCAGTTTTCACCCTTAATGAATTAAAGGACAGGTAAAACCTTGTTTGCAATGAAAGATCCAAATTCAACCAGTTCATGCCAGGAAACTTGCTTGAAAAACCTTTTTTCAGTCAAATACAGCTTATGCTACTGTACAGTGCAAAAAGAGACTTCTCACTCAAAATTGACATAAGCCAGTTTTCACCCTTAATGAATTAAAGGACAGGTAAAACCTTGTTTGTCATGAAATTGATCCAAATTCAACATTCATGCCAGGAAACTTGCTTGAAAAACCTTTTTTTCAGTCAAATACAGCTTATGCTGCTATTAAGTCCACAGCACAAAATACACAGCCCACAGCACATAGCACACAATATGCAGACTGCAGCACAAAATACACAGCAAGCACAACAGTCAAGCAAAACTTTGTCGTCTTTTCAAAGATTTTTAAAAACGGGTATAAAGAACAGGATTGTAATGTAGGACAGTAGCTGAAATAATGCAAAGTACTAACTGGAAAATAAATCATATTTTAAGCCATCCCTGAATCAAGTTGATTTCCAAGTGCAATGTTATGCCCCTGGTCTAGGGGAACCCAGGACATAACTGGATGGGAATCTACCCATTCTTTTCACTCCAAAAGTCAGTGTCACAGAGGAGTCACATTAAAGAAGCATTTATTTTGCTTCAGAGGGAGAACAAGGCTAATACAACAAACAAAATCCGTTTACCCTAACTTCCTGCCTCAAATCAAAAATATAAAGACAAAATCTTCCCTCACTCCTAAATCAGTATAAACAGGAGAAAAATGGGTTATCAAAAGAAAAAGGCTTCTCCCTCCTACTATGCTAACACACAAGTAGTCTATTAATGAATTAAAAAGGACAGGTAAAACCAAATTCAACCAGTTCAGGCTATGAAACACCTTGAAAAACCTTGAAAAACCTTTTTTCAGTCAAATACAGCTTATGCTACTGTACAGTGCAAAAAGAGACTTCTCTCGCTCAAAATTGACATAAGCCAGTTTTCACCCTTAATGAATTAAAGGACAAGTAAAACCTTGTTTGTCATGAAATGGATCCAAATTCAACATTCAGGCCAGGAAACTTGCTTGAAAAACCTTTTTTCAGTCAAATGCAGCTTATGCTACTGAACAGTGCAAAAAGACTTCTCTCGCTCTGAATCACTCAAAATTGACATAAGCCTGTTTTCACCCTTAATGAATTAAAGGACAGGTAAAACCTTGTTTGCAATGAAAGATCCAAATTCAACCAGTTCATGCCAGGAAACTTGCTTGAAAAACCTTTTTTCAGTCAAATACAGCTTATGCTACTGTACAGTGCAAAAAGAGACTTCTCTTGCTCTGAAACGCTCAAAATTGACATAAGCCAGTTTTCACCCTTAATGAATTAAAGGACAGGTAAAACCTTGTTTGTCATGAAATGGATCCAAATTCAACCAGTTCAGGCCAGTTCAGGCCACTTGCTTGAAAAACCTTTTTTCAGTCAAATGCAGCTTATGCTACTGTACAGTGCAAAAAGAGGCTTCTCTTGCTCTGAAACGCTCAAAATTGACATAAGCCAGTTTTCACCCTGAAATGCCAGATTGTAGTGCAGCCGAGTTACTTACAACTGGTTTACGTCACAAACAAAACACTGGTCAAACCAGACACTGGTCCATGTTGGAAGTGGAAGATTGGTGGAAAGGGAGATTGCAGTAAGCCGGTGGTTTAAAAAGGGCTGCTCTCCTCCCTCTGACCAATCCCATGTCAGCAATCAAGCTGAGCAAGCCAATCAGCAGGTCCAACCTGCTCTCAATCAGAAACACACACAATCACACAGAGACTGCTCACACACAACACTGAGGAGGAGATTAAGATCAGCAGCAAATGAAAAAAAAACAAAACACAATCATGACTCAGGGTCACAACAGTAGGCCTAAACTATATTCACTATATATTTAATCACATAAATGTCTGAACTGATTACACTTAAATTGCAGACACGTGTTTGCTTTTATCACTATTGTCACTACTATTTGATCACAGGTAGGCCATATCCATGGACACCGCAGGAAATCGGTGTTGGGCTGTCGAGGTCATAAAACAGCCGTCATCAGAAACGGACATTGCTTCACGTGACGCTGCAGATGAAAGGACGTCTCACTTGTATTCAAACAGATTTCTTTGGTCCTCTCTCCTCCTGTGGTTTCCTCGGGTCTCTCCCTGAATCCTTGGGGGCTGGACTAAGACACAAGGAAAGGACGCAAGAAAGGACGCAAGTGAGTGAAACGTGGATGCAATTTACTGGCCAAATTGGGGCCCTAAGCAGAATTTTATTTTGAGGCCCCCCCTCCCCATTACAAAATGACTCTTTCAACAATGGAACAAGCCTTTTACAGATGCACACGTCTGCATTTTCTGGATGCAAAGTCATCAATGAGGTCATCATATGACAGCTGCTGTGCCACTTCTGAGTTGATGCTTATGATAGCCAGGCCACTCAAGCGTTCTTGCGCCATTGATGAGCTTCAGTTTTTGCTCAGCAAAGGCAACTGTAACAGGGAGAGTTACTGCAATGGTGCTAGCCAAATGCAATTAATGCAAATACGACTACAACTAATAATAATATGCATTATGATTTGATTTGATGATATTTCTATATTTAAATATTTTTATGTACTTATTTATACATTTAGTAATTAGGTTCTATATTCACACTGCTGTTTGCTGCTGTAACGCTTAAAATTTCTCCATTGTGGGTCAAATAAAGGATTATCTTAATTTATCTTATTTTATCTAATCTTATACTGTTATGAATTAAATTCACCAAGAGATGGCGACATTTTACCTCCATAAAAACAGCCCAAAACTTCTACTGATAGCATAGATTGATAGGCTATAAACCTGAGCCAACATATGACCACCAACTGGTCAATTAACCGCTCCTTTTTCAACAGAGGTGAATGTAGATGCAGTTAACAAGACATTCAATGAATGATAATCAGGGCCGCTGGAAAATTTAATCTCCAGTCCACATCTAGACAGATGTGGAACCATCTTCCTGTTTTGGTCCGGGAGGCGGACACCCTCTCTACCTTTAAGAGTAGACTTAAGACTTTCCTCTTCGATAGAGCTTATAGTTAGGGCTGGTCCAGGACAGGCCCAGGCCTGTCCTGGACCAGCTCTTAGTTATGCTGCTATAGGCCTAGTCCGGGGGACAATGACACACTGAGCTTCTCTCTCCTCCCCTCTCCTCTCCTCTCCATCTGTATACATTATGCCTGTATACATGCCCCATCTCTGCATGTCACTGACTTACTTCTTCCCCGGAGTCCTTGTGCTTTCTAGTCCTACAGGCTCCCTTGGATCCTGGCCGCGCCCGGGTCGTGGATCATGGATGCGCCCACTGCTATGGCCCTGCCTGATCGTGGATGCGCCCACTGCCATGGCCCTGCCTGATCGTGGACGCGCCAACTGCTATGGCCCTGCCTGATCGTGGATGCACCTACTGCCATGACCCTGCCTGACACCCACCACTACTGTCGCTAATATTAGTCACATCTCTGTTACATACATTACACTACTATTATCGTACTGCATTGCTACATACCATCCTTGCCATTGATCACTACTACTGTTATCACTAGTAATCACATTTCCATGTGCATTTCATCATTATTGCTGTAATACATCTTTGTGTACTTTCACTCCTGTCAACCATCGCTTATAATTGAATACATTGTGA
The DNA here is from genome assembly GCF_965226575.1 of Pagrus pagrus. NCBI lineage: Eukaryota > Metazoa > Chordata > Actinopteri > Spariformes > Sparidae > Pagrus > Pagrus pagrus. Next base: position 99,232 of record NW_028175437.1, read on the forward strand.
TCTCGTTGATCTGCTCTGTACATGCGACATCTATTGCACGTCTGTCCGTCCTGGGAGAGGGATCCCTCCTCTGTGGCTCTCCCTGAGGTTTCTTCCGCATTTTTTTTCCCTGTTAAAAGGGCCTTTTTTTGGGGCAAGTTTTTCCTCACTCGAATCGAGGGTCGAAGGACAGAGGGTGTCGTCTCTGTACAGATTGTAAAGCCCTCTGAGGCAAACTGTGATTTGTGAATTTGGGCTATACAAATAAAATTTGATTTGATTTGATTTGATTTGATTTGAATTATCCTCTCTTCTGTCTCATGATTAGCATGCTAGCAGCTGGGGTGTTTATGCCACAAAGTTTTCTTTTTTATTTCAACAACATACCCACCTTCAAGTGAAGCACGAGCCTCCTCTTGTTTAGACTTTGTCTTTCTTTTGCTTGCTCCCGATTCATATTGCCATTTGGAGGCCATCTCTCCACCTGCATACAACTGCCTGTTGGAGCATCTGACCGCTGATTGGTAAGATGCTGCGTGCTGTCAATCGTTGCGGCAACGTGCGCCATGTCAGATTACTCGTCTCTTTTTTTTCTCTCCTGCCTCGGGCTGACTCGGTGCTCTATGTGCCTCATGGCAGCGATGCGCATCCTTTGCACATTTGCAGAGAATGCGCCCCCTTGTGCAAAATGGGGCCCCCCACGGATCATGGGGCCCTACGCACAGCGCGTGTTCTGCGTTTAGGGAGGGGCGGCGCTGGCAATTTAGGTGAAATGGGATGCACTTCTGCTGTGAACGGTTGTTAAGCTGTCTAGGGAGGGAACTCAGAACTGCATTGTAGGTGGGTGATAGGTAATGTCGTAGACCACCTCCTCTGTTCAAAGATGGTTGTTCCAGTTTGACATAGATGGACTCTTTTACTCCTCTTTCAAAACATCTGTCTTCTCTGGACAGGATGTTTACATTGTTGTCCTCAAAGGAATGATTTTTCTCCTTCAGATGTAAGTGGACAGCAGAGTCTGGACCTGAGGAGTTGGCCCTCCTGTGTTGTGCCATTCTTCTATGGAAAGGTTGTTTTGTTTCCCCAAACAGTATTATTTAGTTGTAAAGCCTGAAGCTGCTCCTCTGTCACTAACATAGTTTATAACTCCATGGTATCATAAACTGTTTGATATAAATAATCTAAATTCAAATATACTGTTATATCCCACATTGTTATTTATTCAACTGAACATCACCCTGAAAGTTTTAGTGTAGCACAGAGTGTAGAAGATCAATTGACTACTGTGTTGTTGTTTTTCTTTACTTTTTCTACAAGTGGAGTTTTGTAGTGTATTCCTGTTAGTCATTATATTTCATATGACGTTGTGCTCAGAATGCCGAAAGGCCTTGAAATTGTAATTTCCTAGAGAAAGATATCTGTATACAGTAATTGATAAAATAAAATAATAATAAGTATAACCAGTATAATAATACTGGACCAGTACTGAGTGATAAACCTACACTTGAACCACAGATAATGATGATGGAATTAGTAAAGCTCATACCAACAATTGGAAAGTGTGTATGTTGCAGCTGCAGGTGTGCCACTGGAAGCACAATGACATCATGACTTGTAACCAGGCCACTCTTGTCCAGGTTCCCAAGCCTCCTCTGTACACCTCACAGCTCAACCGAGAGAGGCGTCACCATCAGAAGCAACGCTTAGCACAAGAAGCTCAGGTGTGATCCACATTAAATACTGATCGTTTATATTTTTTGCCTTGATGACAGGATGAGATATACGGTGTTTTGTAGGCTAATGCTCACTGAAAATGGACCTTAAATCTAGGCAAGCAGAAGTTCAAGTTTGTTATTGCTCAACACCTGTCATTGTTCACAGAGGGGATTTTGTTTCTGAGTCACTTTCTCTGTCAGGATGTAATTGGAATTCCAACTGATGGCCCTCTAAATTGATTAATTTGACTAAAGTTTAACAAACTTTTCTCCCAGCACATTTGTTTCACATGTCAAACAAAGAAGAAAACAAATGAGTGACATGAGTTTGTTTGTCTTGCTGTTATTATTGTAAAGTCTGTCCACTTTGTCCATGCAGATGGTCCAGACTTAAATAGCCCAGTTTGAGATGAACAGGAAGAAACTGGTTACTTATGGCTTTGCTTCCTCATCAAGGCGAAAGAGAAAAAAAACATTTCCATGTTAACATTTAAGTAGAATTATGTATTTTTTTAATTTAGTTTAAGGAGTTTTATAGCAATATTTACAATCATACATTAGAAACATGACATTATGTTTGATTAGAATCTTTTTTATTCCAGTGGTCAGCCCTTGCCTGGAGACTTTGCTCTTCCTGGCAGCAGTCAGGGCTGTGACGCCTGTTCAGAAAGCAGCTGTACCAGGAGCGGAGAGAGAAGGATTTTCAGGAAGCTCTGGAGAGAGAGGTGGTGAGATAGGATGAATAAGGAGGAAAAGAAATCCTCTCTATTGTCACTTCGTATTAAGCATATTAAGCACAGGCTTGACTTTGTTAGTTTGTGCAGTATCATCAACAGGGTGTTAGGTATTATGAAGAGAGAGAGAGGGGCAGGAGGCGTAGTAAGACTATATGACCCATTACATGAACAATTATATGTTTATGCTATGTTTATGTTTAACAGCAATAACAAATTTAGTTAAGAATGCACAGATACTTGCATAAACACTGTTGGGACCCACAGATGAAGTCATTCATTGTGGATTTCAAAATGGACTCTGAACTGAACTCAGTGTCCCAGAATTCCCCATTCTTCACACCTAGGTGCAAAATTCAGCTTTGAGCTACTATTGGTCAGGGTGACAGACCCCCCTCTGATCAGAGAGTCAAAACTCCAGCGCCTTCCTTTGTTCTCTCTCTTCTCCACAAGCTCTCTTCTCCTCGCGCCTCTCTTCTCCTCCAACTTCTTATCCTCAAGGGCTCCTCTCCATCTCCCCCCCCCCCACGGGGCTGCCTGCCCTCAAGATCTCTTCTGGGCCTAACAGCTGCGGAGAGCTGCAAGCTTCATTTGCAGCAGGCCCAAAGAACTTCTCCTCACTGCAGCGACACGAGGTCCTGCCAGTATTCCTGATCAGTTAGCACCAGCAGCTGCGACGCAAAGCTTGCCAGCTAACTTCACAATCTGAGGAACATCAAGCAAGTTAGCACTGAGCCGCTATCCCTGCAAAGGAAAGGAGCGAACCGTTTCCTCCTCTGCCGACTTTCATCAGCCAAGAACAACATTCAACAATGGAATCTCAACGTTCTCCTGCAACCACCAGCACCTTTTCTTCAAAGACTGGTAACGTTGAACTGGGCTTAGATAGCATAGCATAGCACGGCTAAGCACAGGACTTTAAACTCTGGTTGATGTAATGCAAATGTGTTCAATTTATGTGTGTCCACTGTTTGAGTGTTATTGTGATCTCAGGTCAGGTTATTGGTAGTTTGCTTTCCTAGACGGCTAATTTGACATTAGTCGAATGATGCTTCACACAGACTCAGGGTCTTTGCATGCAACAAACCATCTTCTATAACCTGGCATCACGTCACACACACACACACACACACACACACACACACACACACACACACACACACACACACACATTCCTTAAGCCTGGAGCATATCACACCCACATGTGATATCAGTGACCACCGTGTTTCTTTGTTCTGCCAGACACACACTCACACACACACATACACATACACACACACACACACCTGTATATAGTACATGTTAGTTAGTGTGTTTTCATCTTTGTGTTGAATAAAAGACTTTTTAACCCACATGTTGTCTATTTAATATTGTACAAGAGTGAATGTTGCCAACCTCTACTCTGTCAAGAGCTCCAAAATCCTTCGAATATTACTAGCTGTTATGGTGATATTGGTTGTAGTTATTAAATTAATTATTAATCAGAGTTACAAACAGTTTAGTACCTTTCCTGAGACTGATTTGGTGAATTGGCTTTATTTTCCCTTCTTCAAGGGTGGTGCCCCAAGGTGATCTAATGTAAATTGGATCTTATTAGTAATCATAATTAATAATTGTCCCTGATAATCATTAATTATTATTGATAGCCAAATTTAACCCAAAACTCTTGCATGAAGCACTACATTATGGTGCCTCGTGTGATGTGAGCACAACAACACCAGGATGATGGCTACAGTTAAGCATGGTTTCAGTGTTAAATACACAGTATGCTTGTCTTCATTTGTCCAACAATCCTAGAGCAGATTGTCGAGCAATTAAGTGTCAGACTCTGCGGTTATTTAGATTTAGGGAGAAAATCACACAATCAAACGTACATCCATACTAGCAGTTTAATGAGTTATTAATTATGGTGTGTCCATTGACAAACTAGGGAGATGATAAAAATATTCCTTTCTTTTTACTGAAACCTTTAAAGGAAAAGTTCACTCTAAGTCCGGTGTAGTTTCTTATTCCTCAAAGTGCAGCTGGAGACCCGCGGGGGTACCCTCCGGCAGCAATAATCCATATAACGAGCGTTAATGGCGTCCGAAACGCCATTAACGCTCCTCCATACTGCTCTTCCGCTGCAATCCAAGTGTCCTGAAGTGGTGACATCCAGAGTTTACTCGAAACAACGTCATTTAGTAAATTTTTCTAGCCTAAAGAGTCACTATACTATATTTGTTTGGAGGCATGCTCCCGCGTTCACGCTAGTCTCCCTCACAGCGTTTGCACTACGGAAGCCGTGCCAAACAAAATCAACGAGACTCGCGATAGATACACACCTGTAGTTACATCCTCCATTAAACCTCAACTAGTGTTCACCCAAAGGCATGCGGGAGACTCCAAGGTCAACTGGAAGAAGTTTCTTTGGTCTGATGAGACCAAAATGAATCATACTAGATGCTATGTTTTGCAGACACCAAACACTGAACATCACCACAAACATACCATCCCCCCTGTGAAGCATGGTGGTGGCAGCATCATGCTGTGGGGAGAGGGTTTAATGAATGAAGCAAAATATAGGGAAATCCTGGAGGACATCCTGATGCAGTCTGCAACTACTACTTGGGAGAAGATTTATTTTCCAGAAGGACAATGACCTGAAGCAAACAGCTAATGCAACACAGAAATGGTTTAAAGACAACAAGGTGAATGTTCTGGAGTGGCCCAGTCAAAGCCTAGACCTCAGTCCAATAGAGAATTTGTGGCTGGACTTGAAAAGGGCTGTTCACACCCGACCCCCATTCAACCTCACAGAGCTTGAGCAGTTTTGCAAAGAAGAATGGAGTAAAATTGCAGTGTCCAGATGTGCAGGCCTGATTAAGATCTATCCACACACACACAGATTCAGTGATTGTATTGAGGGCAAAGGTGCATCTACTAAATACTGACTTTAAGGGGCAAATACTTATGCAGTCACTTATTTTACATTATATATATTCAGTTAATTTACATCAATTTGTAGAAATCTGTTTTCACTTTGACACTGAAGAGGTTTTTTTTGTTATATATTTTTGTTTTGTATATATTTTCTATATTGTCCATGATTCCATTTCTAAAAGCAATGAAAAGGGGAAAACAAATATATATTTATATATGTTAATGGGAGATATGAGATCTCAATATCTGCTCTTATGGCAAGCAAAATGATTTGTGACAAAGCCCCTGCAGACCAGACTAGGAAACCCGTTTAATTCGCTGAGTAGCACGTTACCTTCCCTTCATTAAATCGCCATTACATTGTCACTTCCGCCGGTAGGCTTTTAATGTGAAATCTAACAGGAAGTGGACTATCATACAACCGCCGGCGTTACAGCGCCGTGCCACCGCTGAAGTCGATGAAACAGGGTATAACAAGCAGCGTGTTCAGTAAGTACTAAGTATTTCATTAAAATATACAGTAGCGTAACCATGACAAGCCATGACAGTTTGATGCGTTGTGTAGCCATTTTTTATTTACTAAAACTGTCGGCTTTCTTGTTTAAAGGTCGCTTGCCGAACACAGGTGTATCATAAATTAGCACTTGCTAACAGTCACAGTCAGCTTAAGACAGTTATCAGAGTTTTCGGTCACCAGGGTGGACTGACTCGTTAAAATTAAGGTCATTTGTATGTTCGGGTGTCAGTTATTTTATTTATTTTTTATATTTTATGTTTGCCACGGTAGGAATGTAGCGGCTATATTCACTGAGTCCATCACACCTGGTGTGGGGGGATGGGTGGTTGGTTTCGCAGCACAATGCACTTGACTTGATCACAATTTGACCGGAAGTCATGCTTATGTGGGCTACGATAATCCAACCATATTGAAGTGGGCAAAGTTTTTAGAGCCATGCTTTTCAGACGAGGCGCAGTTAATATCGAAGATTTAGTGTTGGTTGGTTATAGTCATTAAACAGTGTAGCAAGCCAGGTTTTGCTTAGAATATTAATTAAGAATGTAGTGGATGTGTAACCTAAATCATGCCAGTGGAAATCAAATTCAGAGAATATATGTGTATATATATATATCATAGAAGAAAATAATAAATGAACAATATGTTAAATGAAGGATTTGGGGGCCCCACTGTACTGATTGATTTCATTACACAATAAACTCAATATTTCACAACTAAATTCAAGCTGGATTTAACAGAAATTGAGCTGGAATAGCACAATAAAAAAAAAAGATGGTAAAAATGGAATGTTTACGCTTGCTGTTTTTCAGTTTGCTAAGGGGAAGAGTCCATATGCTACTTGGGTAACATATTGTTTAAAACCCTGTAACCTTATTTTACTAGAACTGATGCCTAAGCTATCTCATTTTTTATTAATTTCTTTGCAGTTTGATCCCGATCTGAGTCATTTAATATTTAGTATCTGCCGATACCAAGTCCCGATCCGATACTTAGCCCAATATTTTCTTAGATAATACAGCTGCATTACGAAAAAAAACACCTGCATCCAAGCTGTTCTTAATAGCTTTTTTTTATTTTGTTGAAACAAAGTAAATACTTTCATATGGCTCTTTCTTATTCTGCATACCCTATTGCAACATTGGTTTTCATTAGTTTAACAAAAACAACAAGTAAACAAAGTCAGTAAGTAAACCCTGATCCTCTACCACAGAGGTGGGCTGGTTATCCGGAGCGATGAATTCAATGACCTCTGTAATATTTGTTGCCATGTCGCTGACTCGAGGATATTTCTTTTTCCTTTGGAAAGTATCCACGAGTGTTTGTTGCTTCGGTGCCTTTGCCTGTATTGCTTGAGTGAACTCATGTTTTTGTTTATGTGCTAAACAGATAATAAGAATTTTTTATCTATTATTATTTATTGTTTCTAGAGCAGCAACAGTAAAGCTAACAGCAGGAACATCACTATATAAACTAATATATCACTGGAAATGAGTCAAAATGTAGGTAAACATAAATACATATTCCTTAAAATCATAATATTGAGTGAAGTTTAGAAAGGATAAAGAATACAGACGTCAGTCAGTAACAGCCATTCACCCTGTCCTCCTCCCTCTGCTGAGGTGATGCACTGCCTGCATGTATCACCTCAGCAGCAGCTTCGTGGCTGAAAACATTTTTTTCTCATGTTGACCCTTTTCTTTAAGAGCCCCAGCATTTTCTTGAGTTTGACAGTATAAAGACAGGGCATGAGCACACCACTACCACTTTTTCATAAATTCAAATTAGTCATTATTCTCGCTCTTTATCTACAGTGTGTATTTTTTAATACATTAAGCAACAGATCAAAAAACAATTGTAGTGGACATAATTTTTTTTTTTGTCTTATTTTTTTCTTACAGGACGTGGTTTATTCACCCAAGGTTCATTCTGCAAAGGAGACTTTGTAGTTGAATACAGGGGAGATTTGATTGATGATGACAAAGCCCAGAGGAGAAGAAGCTCTTACCACTCCTCATGCTCTGCATTTTTGTTTGCATTCAAGTGGAGAGGGAAAACATGGTGGTAAGATTTTCAGTTACTATACTGCTTTATAGTTATATACATTGTTAAATTTGACATACAGGCTTGCACAATCAGTGATCGCCATTTTGCCATCTGCTAATATGATCCTGCAATGTAAATGAAATACATTTCGAAATGTATCAAAGTTAAAACAAATAATTGTATAGGACCTGTAGGAGACTATTTTCATTTCTGTAATATTTTCCCCCTCCCTTTACTTGTTTTTTTTATCCTTTTTAAGTATTGATGCCTCCAGAGAAGACGGTTTATTTGGGTGTTTAGTTAATGATGATGCTCTCATGGGTAACCACTTCTTCTTTTCTACTTTGTGTATGGACTTTTAACTTTGATGTGAAGCAAGACTTATTTTTTGTAAGATTTCTACATGTTTTATCCTGCCTTAGGACAACGGATAAAATTTAGCAACTGTGCTAACTCCGGCATATTTACATTGATGCTTTTCGCTGATATGTTGATTAATATGCATTGTCCTAATCAAATAGATAAATAAATAAATAAAAATGAACACAGACATCCAAATTGTAAGATGAAAAAAATTGATGTGGAAGGAAGACCACACTTATGTGACATAAAGGAAGGTGAGGAAATTACATATGACTATGGAGGAGATGACTGCCCATGGCGAATGCAAGTTTGTGTCACAACTGCACAGTGTTTAAGTGTGTAGGGTTTATTGTCTCAGAATAACATGGTGGTTGAATGTAGCGTCATTTGAAAAATAAATGAAATCTAATCAATCTGTGTATGAATACTTTCACGAATTTATGACATTTAGGACAGATCTGAACTTTAATAGACATGTTTTCCTTTGGCAGAAATATTACTCTAATCGGGGACATTCACAACGTCCCCACAGTGCACTTTTACTCTGGTGTACGAGTACAAACTTTTTTTGTTTCTGATGACCTGGAGACAACTGGTCCCCATAAATGATGACAACGTGGTGTGTGAAATGTCCCCACTAAGCTTCTTGTTTTCAAGATGTGTGACAGCACACAATAGCTGAAGTAATTGTAGGAAAAAATGCAGTAGAATTGGGTGTTTGTTTTCCTCTGAAGTCTGGTGTGTAGGCATGTCTTTATCTTTAGAGCTAAGTCCTTAAGGAAATGTATTACTCTAATTGAATATTATTAGTGTTAACATCAAATTGACCAATTGCTTAACATATTTTTTATTTTTTTTCTTCCATGAAATCATTGCAGACGACCACAACCACAAGGGATGTTCCTCCTGTCACAGGCTCCAACCATGCTGTCGTTACAGAGATGGAGATAACTGATGCTTCTTGTCCACAGGACACTTATCAACAGGTACGTTCATAGTTGATGTTAACTTCTGGAGTCTCTGAGTCTTCTTTTAGTGCTGTTATCTTTAAGCAAGTAAATGCAACAAGTAAGGTCAATATGAGGGAAATCTATTGTGAATCAGGTGAGCCATACAGTTTGATCTACTGCACCCATAAGGCAGATGATTTAAGGGACATTTAGGATAGATCTGAACTTTAGTAGACATTTTCCTTGGACAGAAATATTGCTCTAATCAGGGAAATTCATGACGTCCCCACAATGCACTTTTACTCTGGTGTACGAGTACAAACTTTGTGTGAGGTTTCTGATGACCTGGAGACAACTGGTCCCCATAAATGATGACAACGGGGTGTGTGAAATGTCCCCACTAAGCTTCTTGTTCTCAAGATGTGTGACAACTAGACTTTTAGTCAAGACTGCCTAAACCGAGACCAAGACACTACCAAGACCAGAGAGTATCGAGTACCAAGACCAAGGCAGACCAAGTCAAGACCAAGACTAGTTCAGCTCAAGACCGAGACCAAAAGAAAACTATTTTTTTTTGCCATTTTGCACGAGTTGTAGAACATAAGCACCATATTGCGTTCAGCTGCTTAGTATAAATATGAGATTGTATTATTTCAACTACAGGCACAATAATACAGAGACAGTGCATGTATCATAATGCATCAAATATGTGTAGCAATTGCATGACCGCTATTTCTACACTATTTGAGGATTGACTTCTTGAGTGCTGTTAAGGACTGACATGACTATAGTCCCAAAGTCATCTAACAAAATAACAAGCCTCCAACACCACCCTGCACCTCAAAAAAAGTCTATGGGAAACATGTTATGATTTAAATTAAATATGATTTAAATTGTACTTAATTTGTAGATGAAACGTGAATTTTAAATATAAAAGATACACACAATTATCAACTTGAAATTGCATTATTTCCAATTATAGTAGCCAAATTACACCGTATAATATCAGCATCACTGAAATGGCATAGGCCTAATGCTTAATCAATCACAACGATATGCAAATATTATTCAAAGGCCAATGATGCCATATATTTATTCAAAGGCCATTATAAGCACAATGTTTCACAATGTTTTCACAATGTTTCCATGGAGGGTTTCCACACTGTCCAGGCTGACAGGGACTGCACTATGAGCGGTAAGCGCAAAGGAGGGGGGCTTGCTGTTTATGTGAACAACAGGTGGTGCAATCCTGGTCACATTACTATCAAAGACCGCATCTGCAGCTCGGATATTGAACTGTTAGCTGTGGCTCTCCGTCCCTACTATGTACCCCATGAATTCTCACATGCTATTGTCGTGGCTGTGTATATTCCACCGTCCGCTAACCCGATGTCGGCATGTGACGTCATCCACTCGACAATAGCCGGACTACAGACTGCTCACCCGAGTGCTCTCATTATAATCTCGGGTGACTTCGACCATGTCTCCATTAAAAAAACACTCCCGAAATTCACCCAGTATGTGACCTGTAAAACCATAGAGGAGAAGACCCTGGACCTGCTGTATGCTAATGTAAAGGACGCATACACCTCCACGTCTCTCCCCCCACTGGGAAGATCAGATCACAACCTGGTGCTTCTCACCCCCTGCTATGTGCCTCTAGTGAAGAGGCTGCCTGTGACCACAAACACAGTGAGGACATGGTCAGAGGACTGCTATGAGGCACTGCAGGGCTGCTTTGAGGTGACTGACTGGAATGTACTCTGTGAGCCACACAGAGAGGACATTGATGGCCTTACTGAGTGCATTACGGACTACATTAATTTCTGTGTGGAGGGCATTGTCCCAGCAAGGACTGTGCGCTGTTACCCAAACAACAAGCCTTGACTTACAAAAGAGGAGGAGCTGAGGGACATTCAGAGGGACCTGAATGTCAAGATCAAAGAGGCTAAGGACGGCTACAGAAGGAAGCTGGAGTGGAAACTCCAGCAGAATAACATGAGGGAGGTCTGGAGTGGTATGAGGACCATTACCGGCTTCAGACCAACTAGCAGTGGAGCTGAGGGTAGTGTGGCTAGGGCCAATGAGTTAAATCTATTCTTCAATAGATTTGACACTGCAGCCCTGGCCCCTGCTGGCTCTCCTGTTGACTGTCTCCAGCCACCACAGCTTCAGACCCCCCCTCCTCCTCCTGCTAGCACCCCATCCAACTTCTTGAGCACCTCACACCCATCCCCCACTCCTCACACCTACTCTGGCTCCCATGCTACCTGGCCTCCTCTCATTGTGGACTCCAACTCTCCCCCTCCTCGACCTGCACTGTTTACACCGCTTCATGTCAGGAGACAGCTGAGCAAACTCCCCGCCGGTAAGGCTGCAGGCCCTGACGGTTTCAGCCCACGGTTTCTCAGAGCCTGCGCCGAACAGCTCTGTGGAGTGCTTCATCGTGTCTTCAACATGAGCCTTAGCCTCCAGAAGGTCCCTGTGATATGGAAGACGTCCTGCCTCGTTCCAGTGCCAAAGACGCCGCAGCCCAGTGGTTTCTCGGACCGGTGGCACTGACGTCACATATCATGAAGACCCTTGAGAGACTCGTCCTGGAGCAGCTCAGGCCTATGGTCAGGCCGCACCTGGATCCCCTCCAGTTCGCCTACCGGCCCCGGATTGGAGTCGGGGATGCCATTATCTTCCTGCTGAACCGTGTCCACGCCCACCTGGACATGCCGGGGAGCACTGTGAGGGTCACTTTCTTTGACTTCTCCAGTGCTTTCAATACCATCAGGCCTGCTCTACTGGGTGACAAGCTGACGGCGATGCTGGTGGATCCCCCCCTTGTGTCCTGGATTGTGGATTACCTCACTGGCCGACCACAGTACGTGCGCTTGCGGAACTGTGTGTCAGATGCTGTGGTCAGCAACACCGGGGCTCCACAAGGGACTGTCCTCTCTCCTTTCCTCGTCACACTTTATACCACGGACTTCAGCTACCAGACAGATGTCCCCATTATGGACATCTAAATCTACCCAGCTCAAACCAAACTGGGGACAAGTAGTGGCGGCTCCAGAGATTTATTACTGGGGGGTCCATGGGGGGGGGCCGGATTGTTTATAGGAGGTGCTAGTGAATTCTGACACAACAAACACCAAAAAAATAATCTTAATAATAAGATTTATTGATCCCAGATTAATATACTGTACATAAGGGTTTTGTGTTTTGCTTTACTTCAATTATCAAAACAATCATACAATCAACCCAGTATTTATGTCCCCTAACCAAATAACATGACGGCACAAAACAAAAACAGCAGCTGATCACCATCACTCCAAAACTAAATAGAAAGGGTTCCAGATCTTGTCCGACTTGTGTTTCAGGCTGTAACATGTAACATCATAAGCACTGTGAATTATTTTAACAAGCACCACAGAGAACATCTGTAGATTTACAAAATAGTGCAACTGTGAGCAGCAACAAATGTAGCACAGTATATAGTTAAATATACAAAGCCATCTAACAAAATAAACTGTTACAGGCTACATAACTTGTGTGTCACTCCTCTTGTGTGTCCTATAAACTCCTCTCCACTCCCATCCTCCTCTGTTCTCCCCTCCTTTTAGGGCTCCACTGAAACTAACAAACAATAAGTAGCATAATTCAGACCTGTCAAAAAAGAATTGTGTACTCACTAGTCATAAGAGAATGATCCGCCTGTTGTTGTGATTAGCTGCGAAGCGGTCAATGACTGCATCCACATCCAGTTCTTTGGTCCTTTTTGGAGCTGATTGCCAGCACACCCAGATTGCTGGTTCGGGCATATCCACTTCTGTTCCTGAGGTAGGTTTTTAAACGCCGTAAGCAGGAAAAACTCCTCTCACATGCAGCTGATGTGATGGGCAGTGTCATGGAGATGCACACAAGTTTGCACAGGTCGACAAAAGCATCCTTGTATGTCCTCAATAGCACCAGCACATCATGGGTGGTGCTGACAACGTCCCCACTTTGTTTTTTCCTCACAATAAGTCTTTTTACCTGGTGAAGTTCTGCTCCAAGGTTTTCCTCCAAGACTCTACAGTGTTTAGCCATGGGCAAAAGGGCATTTTTGTCCATGAATGTCTTGTGTTTGGGGTTAACAGCTGCTGCTCCTTTCAGAATGTGGCAGCTTTCAGAAGAAAATCGCCTGTTCAATTCACTGATTAATCTGTCGATTACTGGGGAAAAAGCAGTGCTTGCAATAGTCATCTGAAGTTTCCAGTGGCTCTTTTGATCCTGTTTGGCTGTTCACCACAAACTCCAGCAGGTGGCGGGGCTGTTTTTTTCTCCTCACTTGTGGGCGCTGCATGTCAATGCTAAGTGACTCACACATGTCACTGGCACAGTCCCAGATTTTTGTCCATGTTTCAGCATTGCGTTTGTCATTGAGGGCATCAACAACTGCAAAGACCAGGTCAATGGCAGATGCCAGCTCCAAATCTGTGGCCTGTAGATGATCAGATAAGGTTTTTGTGAGACTAAATATGCTCTCCAGCATATAGATGTGCAGAACAAACTGTGCATCAATAAGTCCAATCAGTGATTTCGCTTCAGTAGCTCTATGAGCATTCGTCTGGTTGCTCACATCCACAAGAGTTGCTAAGATATAAGGGATTGTTCTTTTTATTGCCCACAGTGTAGAATATTGGCAGGCCCATCTGGTATCTGATAGTCTTTTCAGTTCTGCTGTTCGTTTAGTGGGCTCGAGTTCTTGCTGTTTCTCCATGAACACCTTGTGTGTCACTGCCCCAGAAAAAAAGTTGTACAGCACCTGGACTGTTGCAAAGCATTCTGCAGCTGGTTTCACATTATGCACACAGTCAACTAAAACTAAGTTTAGTCTGTGCGCTTCGCAATGGATGTAAAGTGCATGTGGCACTTCTTGGCGAAATTTTTCCTGGACACCGTTGTGGCACCCGGACATGACAGATGCCCCGTCATAGCACTGTGCAATGCATGCATTTTTGTCTATGTTGCACTTAGCCAATGTCTGTTTAACTGACTTGAGTAAAGACTGTGCATCCAAGCCATCTGCAGGGATAAAGTCCAGAAACTCCTCATGAATGTTGTCATTATTTAGGCAACGCAGAACAACAGATATCTGCTCTTTCTTGCTCACATCTTTTGTTTCATCCACCATTAGAGCAAAGTGCTCTCCTAGCTTAACCTCGTTGCTTACTTGTTCTCTCACCATGCTGGACATAATATCAATCAGCTCATTTTGAATATCATGGTGCACATATTTAGCATTACCGGGTCCACTAGATAATTTCTTTGACACAGTACTGTCAAATTTCCCCAGCAGATTTAACAGTTCAAGGAAATTACCTCTGTTGGTGGACTGCTCATCCTCTCTGTGCCCCCTCTGTCCAATCGTTTGACAAGCTGTAAACTGCAGTGACTCCACCACTGCTTGCATGTACTGCCTGTTTTCTTGTACAATCTTGCTATGTCCAGTATCAAGGTGCGTCAAAATCCTCGACCCGCTTTTCTGTTTTTCCTTAAACTCACACCATCCTTCCATGGCTAGTCTGTGAGAAGCACTTGCATTGTGCTGAGCCAGTTTCTCTGCTCCTTTTCTCCAGTTTGTGAACCCGGCATGGGTGAAGCTCTTTTCTGTGTGACTCGGCCCATGGCCAAGGTGGTGGAAAAAATGCCTACAGGCATGGCAAATGGCCTCATCAATTGACAGCGAGTATTGCAGCCACGAATACTGTTTGAACCACAAGTAGTTAAAACTCCTTAAAGTTGGCTGGGAATAGGATCCAAATCTCTGACGCATGTATGACTGGAGTTGAGGCCGCCTCGGTCCCTCTGCTGGGTCTTGGCTCAAATCCACAGGGCCACCAAGATTCCTGCCGCCCGTGACCACAGTTTCACCGCTCGTTGAAGCACGCCCTTCCATCTCGGCACCGTTCTCATTTTCGTGTCTGTTAGCATTACCTCTGGTCTCAGAGTCAGAGTCTGTTGTTGTTGGAAATAAACCCTCTGCGGATGCAGCAGTCGCCGCTGATTCCGCTGACGCCGTTCCAGTTAATGCCTCTTCCTTGTCTTCATCCTCCCCTTCATTCTCATTCTCCACGTTTGGCACCATCACTCTATCCTCCATGCTGGCGCTGGAATGTGTGTGTGAATCGCCGCAACCGCCATCGTCCACTCTCACTCATTTTTTTGGGATAACGAAAGTAAATCGGTCCATGATGCTAACTCGCAAGCTAGCGGTTAATAGCCTACGCCAAGCAACGTCAAAAGGTCAAATGTAACGTGCCGTCTGCGTGCGAAACCAGCCAATCAAATCACGTGACACAATAGCAGCAAGGGTCATCATCATTTAAAAAAGTTATGCCGGTGGCGGCAAGGAAGTAGATCCGATGATTAAATGGCTCCTCGGGATCCCCCTGCTCCATGTTGATCCATCTGAAGATCCCTGAGAACCTCTTCTCTAAAGACTTTTTTAGTGCTCTAACTATTGTCACAATCTGCGGCAGCTGCACTTCCATCTTGTTGAGGTAAGTTCCAGGACGGTGGGGACCAACATGCTGATGGTAACCACAATATCTCCTTCTGTGAGGTCTGTTGCCTCAGAAAAAGGCTCAAGCACAGTACAAAGGTCTTTCAGCTTGGGCCCATTCTCGGACTGAAAACGCAATATTTTCTGTATCACATTCGCTGCACATTTCTGTGACAGCCCTGTGGTATTGCTAGCTGCCGGGATAGATTTATTAGCCCCAAAGTTTCTCCGGAGACTGCCGGTGGAGGTTTGAACCACATAAGAGCGTGGTGTCCCTGCTGAGCCAGAGACGACTCCTGTGTGTGTTGTGTTCCGTATCCAAACCTTCTGACCTGGCTTGAGAGGTGGTGTCTCCCGTGCTCTGTGTCGTCTGTTGTATCCCTCAGCCTGTTGTCTTTTCAGCTCCTGGTCTTTCAACTCAAAAGCCCTTAAGTCCGGCCAGGCTGGTGTGAGGGTGTTTGGACTCACCGGAAGGGGTGTTTGAATGTTTCGCCCCATCAGGAGCTGTGCAGGTGATACTCCATGAGCAAGAGGAGTTGCTCTGTACGTCATGAGTGCTTTGTGAGGGTCCTCACTCTTCTGCAGCAAGGCTTTGACAGTTTTTACTGCCCGTTCAGCTTCCCCGTTGCTTTGTGGGTAACGGGGGCTACTGGTTACGTGTTGAAAGTTGTAATCCTTAGCAAAATCTGCAAACTCAGTGGCAGCAAACTGTGGTCCGTTGTCTGTGACGAGTGTATCCGGCACTCCGTGGCGGCTAAAGATGGCTTTCATCTTCTCGATCACAGCTGTTGCTGAAGTGCGTGTAAGATTGACAACTTCAATGTAACGTGAATAATAATCAATGACAACTAAGTACTGACCCTTCTTCCACTCAAATAAGTCAGCTGCTAGCCGCTCCCAAGGGCGTGAAGGCAAGGGTGTGGTTATCAGAGGTTCTGTGGCATTTTGACACTCTTTAGCGCAAATTTCACACTGACGTACTTTCTCTCTGATTTGTGTGGTCAGCCCTGGCCACCACACTGATTCATGCGCCCTGGCCATGCATTTCACCATGCCTTGATGACCCTGGTGTAGTTTGTCCAAGATGTCGTTTTGCATGCTTAATGGGATCAGTATCCTGTTTCCTTTCATTAGCAGGCCATCTACCATCAGCAGGTCATTTCTGTATTGCCAGAAGGGCTTTAACTGTGGTGCTGAACTGTTTCTTTCCCACCCTGTGTGGATCAGGGAGGACAGCTGCTTACACACGGGGTCTTCCTCCTGAGCTCTCCTTATTTGTAGCAACTTCTCAGGTGAGGCTGGGAGCTGCTGAATGACCTCCTGGATATGAGCGTTCACGTCATTCTGAAGCACAAGGTCATCCTCTGTTGCTGTCGACTGTAGTGGCGCTCTTGATAAAGCGTCGGCTGCCACTAGGTTTTTTCCTGGTACGTGTATGATCGTGTAGGAAAAACGCATAAGTCGTAACCTAAATCGCATGATGCGAGGTGGGACGTCATCAAGCGGCCTTGAGCTGAGGAGACTGATCAACGGTTTGTGATCTGTTCGCATCACAAAGTGCAGACCCAGGAGGTAAGTCTGAAATCTTTCGCAAGCCCAGGTGACTGCAAGGGCCTCCTTCTCAATTTGGGCATATCTGCGCTCTGTCTCAGTCATACTGCGGGATATGAAAGCCACTGACCTCCAATCTCCTGAGTCTTGAAGCTGAGACAGCACCCCTCCTAACCCATACGAAGAGGCGTCTGCTGACACTCTTGTCGGTTTGTCTGGGCTGTACTGGGCAAGGACAGCAGATGAACTGAGCTCGTCTTTCACTCTATCAAATGCACTCTGCTGCGCTGCTCCCCACATCCACATGTTTTCTGCTTTCAGGAGTTCTCTAATAGGTCCTGTGAGCTCTGCAATGTTAGGTGAGAACTTTCCCACATAGTTGACCATTCCCATGAAGCGCTTCACATCGGACACGTCTGTCGGTGGTGGCATCTCCCTAATCGCTCTGATCTTCTCTGGATCTGCATGTGTGCCTTCTGCACTCACAACATGTCCAAGAAATTTGACCTGCTTCACGGCAAACTGACATTTGTCATTTAGAGTGAGGCCATGCTGCTGCAGTCTTTGCAACACTTTATGCACTCTCTCATCATGTTCTGTGGGGGTGGCACCGAAAATCAGGATGTCATCTGCATGACATAAGGTTCCCTCCAGGCCGTCCAGCAGTTGCGTCAATCTCTTCTGGAAGTGCTCAGGGGCCGACGATATACCAAAAGGGAGACGATTAAAGCAATAACGACCAAAGGGCGTGATGAAGGTGGTGAGTGGGGCTGAAGCTCTGTGCAAAGGCACCTGCCAAAAACCAGCAGTGGCGTCCAGTTTGGAAAAAATTCTAGCTCCGGCTAGTTTAGCTAGTGTTTCATCAACTGCTGGAAGAATATGTCGCTCCCTGCACACATTTTCATTCAGGCGGGTTAGGTCAACGCATATTCTAATTTTTCCATTTGGTTTTGGTACTACAACCATACCTGAGCACCACTCTGTAGCTTCCTCTATGGGAGAAATAACACCCATTTCCTCCATCCTTTTTAACTCTTCTTGGACTTTTCCCCTTAATGGCAATGGCACGCGACGTGGCACAGCGAGGGCAAAGGGAGAGGCATTGTCTTTTAGTTTAATTTTGTATTCTCCCTGTAGCTTACCTAAGCCAGTGAAAACTCTGGGATATTGTTCTTTGTAGCTTGTTTCCGCTGTTGTGATAGCCTGTACTGGATTGAGCAGGTCAAGGTCTTGTATAGCAGGTAATCCCAGCAAAGGAGTCACTAAACCTGGCACAACGTACACCTGCTGCTTTGCTACAGTTCCATTATGGCTAATCTCTGCAGTAAAATGTCCGTTTACCTCTATGGGAGCGTTGCTTGGTCCACACAGTCTTTTGGTTGTCGGTAACAGCCCCCCGTGTAGCTTTTTTGAGTACAAGCGTGCTGGGATAGCTGTCACTGCGGCGCCCGTGTCCAACTTGAACACCATCTGCTGGCCATTCACTGCAACTGACTTCTGCCAACATGTGTCGGATTTTGTACAATTCACTGTGCCCAGGAACAATGACTCAACTCTCTCATCCAAGTCACTTTCTTTAATTTCCTCCATTCTCATTTTAGTTTTACAGACAGCGGCGAAATGTCCCTTTTTCTTACATTTCTTGCACTCAGCAGTGCGGGCGGAACATGCATTGAATGAGTTTTCATGTATCCTTCCACATCTGCCACATTTATCATTTGCATAATTTTGCACTGTTCTTTCCTTCGGCTTAAAGCCACTCTTCCCATGTGGGGAGAATTTCTGTTTGAACTTGAATCCAACTGCATCCATGTTTGCCTCAGTGGCATCAGTGCTACTTCTTAATACAGGCTGTTGCTTTTTAATTTCCTCACTTTGTCGGATTTTCGTCGTAGCTTTCACAAGAGTTAGCTCAGAATCTAGCTGTAATTTCTCTGAAAGTGCGTGGTCTTTGATACCTACGACAAGGCGGTCTCTGATCATCTCATCTTTGAGAACTCCATACTGGCAATGCTCAGCCATTTTATGCACAGCTGTAATAAACGCTTCTGCCGTTTCTCCGGGCTCCTGGCGACGTTTGTTGAATTTAGCTCTCTCGTAGATAACGTTATGCTTGCAAATGAAATGCTTGTCAAACGCTTCTTTTACTTTGTCATAGTTTTTCTTGTCCCCATCCGACAGTGCTAACGTGTTCAGAACATCATCCGCCATATCTCCCATAGTGTACACTAGGGAGTTCCCTTGATACTCTTGACTTTTTTGATTAAGTCCTGCTGCTATGCGGAATCTTTCAAAGCGTCGGCTCCAATGTGGCCAACTACCAAAGTCTCCGAAGTCAAATGCTTCTGGTGGACTAATCGAAAATAGAGAATCCATTCTGTTTTACTTTCCGAAGGCTCCCCTCTGTATCATTGACCGATGTTGTGTCAACGTAGCTTCACGTTAGCTCTGCTAGTTCACTCACTTCACTGGAGTTGGCGAAAAGTTCTCTTCCCGTCGGTAAACTGCAACGAACCTTCCGTTTACTTGCGTCGGGTAGTTGCTTTCTTATCAGAGGCGAGGACGGTCACTTCTGACACCATGTCTTGTACTTATTTGTACCTCGTAATACAACAAACGGACCAGAGACCAAGACGTGTAGTTGACTCTTTACTGAAGCATCACTTCCTATCTGAACACTCGCGCATGCGCGCTCATTACATATCCAAACCTGCTCACTACAATTCGTTCACCACAGTGCTTCCCTGTGAAATGCCGACAATCCAGCAGAAAGGATTTTTAACTGTAGGAGTCCTTGTCTTCGCAGGCAATATGCGCAGTAACCCCAAGGAAGGAGCGAAGCCTCCTGTCAGACCAGAGGTCGGTTGTAAGCGCAACACTTGCCTGAGCTTCCACCGCTTTGATGATGTCATCCTTAACCTTACTGACTAGATAAGGTATCTGCTTCTCTGTCAAGCTGGTCCTAGACACAGGAGTGTATTTGCAGTCTATGACAGAAAGAAAGTGTCTAAAATTTGGATTTTCTACTAGAGACAGGGGCAGAGAGCATCCAATGACATGGTCCTGGAGGATGGCTTGTGTAATGGCCTGTTGCCTGGATGAATGGGCATATAAGTGGATTCTTTGTGCAAAGGAAGGTATTGTCTGCTGTGTGGTGTCTGCCATTGCCAGTGATGCAGGTCCTGCTTTGTACTCCAAGTACCTGCAAAATAGGGAAAGAGACATCTGTAAGACATCTGTTCATATTCAACCACAACCAACTGTCTTGCAAGTGATATGAAAATTAAGTGTACAGTCTGTAAGGGAAATTCTCCTTTGTGAGGTTGAGAGTTGCTAAATCTCAGAAGAATTGTAGACTCAGCGTGATGAATCGGATCTCTTTAATACATGCAGCATGGAGCGAAGACCTGAAGTGTTCTCTCCCGTCTTCCAAATGTTTCTGACTTAAACACAAAACAGAGTGGGGGGTTACAACATTTCTTCCCAGAACAATGACCCCTTGATGTTTGGTGGATCGTCTCTTTCCCAGGACAGTGACCCTTTTGATACTTCATTAGAATGTAAATTTCATCTACCATCTATCATCCTGTAACACCCCAGACGAGAGGCAATTGTCTCTCGTCTGACTCTGACACTTACGGCAAAAGGGGTTTCTCCCCTTTTGCTCTCACATCCTGATATGGTGTTTACAGTATATTTCTTACTCAATGGAAAACTATTTAATTTCTCACAAGTCTAAACATCAGGTCTTTGCATTATGAAACCTAAATCCAATCCAGTATGACACATTAACAGATCATCTCTGTATTTGACTTCATCTTTTTGCATAACTGCAGCACTATGCCTGCTCCTCCTGTCAGCCAACTAACTCATGTGTATTGCTGCTGATAAGAAATGAAACCAATCTTAACAGAAAATACACTTTTGCTCTATAAGGTCTGATGTTGTTCTCTACAGAATCTGTAGCTTAAACCATTCTGCAGCTGTAGTGGCATGATAGGCTCATAGGGCCACACAGAAGTGGACTTAACCGTGTTAACCACATCACACATTATACATACATGTACCATAAGGCTGTGTGTGTGCGCGCGCTCTCACGGATTGACAGACTGTGTGCAGCGACACTGTGCCGTACCGTATCCACCCCCCCCCTTAAGACAGTGATGAAAGCCATGATCCCAAACAAAGAAAATACTTTCTTTATGTTTTACTGGATGACTGCGGTATGGAGAGTCCCACCATATGTGACGGCACAACACCTGACTTGGACATCAACTACATCGCATCTGTCACCACTATTGAAGAAGAACCCTGCTCAAGTCAGGACCCCAATGGCAGCGTAGTTGTTGGTGCTTTCCAAAAAAAAATGGCAAAAGAGTCTACAATAAGAGACACTTCTGTGTCTATTGCAGTAAGCCATATGCCAAAATTGCAAGGCATCTTGAAAGTGCACACCAAGATAAAATGGATGTGTCAAGAGCTCTTAGCTTTCCAAAGGGATCCAAAGAGAGAAAACAACAGCTAGAATATATTCGTCACAGAGGCAACTATGTTCATAATGCTGCTGTCATGGAGTCAGGGAAGGGGCAACTTGTCCCATTGAAACAGCCACCAAAAGAAGTGCAGGCAACTGATATCATGAGCTGTGCGTACTGCCAAGGACTCTTTACAAGAGAGGTTCTGTGGCGACATGTGCAAATTTGTAAACTCAAGCCTGGGTCAATCAAACCAAAGCCCGGAAAGAACCGTGTTCAGGCTCTGTGTACATACACAGGTCTTGTGCTTTTGCATATGAACAGGCACTTGTGGGAAGTTTTCAGTGCTATGAATCCCAGTCCTTTCAAAGAAATTACAAAAAAATGGCCGCGTGAGTTTGGAGAGCACATGCTCAATAAAGGTGGGATGACAGCAAAAAATCAACAGTGCACTTGAGAAAAAATGTGTGAACTGGGACGACTGCTGGCTAATGCCAGGAAATTTACATATTTACATTACACAATTTACAATAACAAAGATGGAGGATTTTATTAATTATACCTAGAGTTGGTCAGAGCTGTCAAAGTGACATGCGGCTATGAGAGCAGCACAAACACTTTTGCCATTCCGTTACTTGCAACTAAACTTGGAAACTCTCTGGTAAAAGTCAGTAAGCTCATCAAAGCTCAGGCGCTAATATCCAATGATCAGGAACTTGTGAAGCATGCCACAGAATTCCAGCAAGTGCACAGTGAAAAGTGGAATGCAATGGTTTCTGCAACAGCACTGAGGAACATTGTTGAAGCCAAGTGGAATGCACCAACTGTAATTCCCTTTACTGAAGAAATTCAAAAAACGCATCGGTTTCTAAATGACTTCCAAGGTGAATGCAGTGGTGCGCTGTCCGAACGTCCTTCTACAAAGGCCTGGATAGATCTGGCAAAGGTCTGTTTAAAACAAACCCTGCTATTCAACAGATGCAGGGAAGGATGCATTTTTGTCAAGGGACACATCTGAGCCCCATGAGGATTTGAACTGGGCACTGTCTGCAGAGCTTTTTTCCACCTCAGACATTTCTCAACGATTATCATCAGAGGAAAGCGAGGCAGACCAGTTCCAATTCTTCTGACTTAAAAAATGCTCTGTGCATTAGACATCCTTGAGAGGCTTGAGGGGTTCTTAAAGACAATTGTTACATGTTTGCGAGACCTGCAGCTATGTCACACTTCCATGGTTCAGACTGCATTCGTGGCTTTGCAAATGCGTGTGGTGCAAAGTGTCCCAAGGCATTGACATCAACCAAACTGTGAAAGCATTCTGCGACCCTTTCAACAGTCCTGAACAAGACAGACACGGAGATGGACCAACTGGCCAACTTTCCACGACATCAGACTACATCGTGAGTTCTATCGACTCGCTGAGAAGACGCTGCAACTCGCGAAGATCAGCAAAGTTTTTATGGCACTTGAGCAGGAAAGATTGGTCGAGTTCCATGACAAGAATTTGAATGAAATCACAATTGATCCAAATAGTATGTTTGATTTCCATTCTCCTTTGTCTACCATTCTTTTTGTTTGACCAGATTTATAAGCTTGGTATGTCTCCTGCAGACAAAGTTCTGGGTAGTGTTGATAAAGATGGGTGCAGAGAGGAAGGAAACCATTCACCTTCTATTGATGGTATTTTTTATTTAGTTTTTAAGTAGGTTGTTGTACCATTTATTTTTGTCTCATATTCAAGATGACGTCTTTTATGGTACATTTCCTCACAAATATAGAATTTTAAAACTTTAATCTTTTATGGCACTGAAGTGTTTTGACACTTTATGGTCAGCATTGTTACAGCACAACTGAAGAACATATCTGACTAAATTATGTATTTCAGCAGAAAATAATGTTGCAGGTAATGAGGGGGATAACATCCCACTAACACGCAAGAGACGCAAACAACCATCAGCAGAGGATGGCGCATATTCTGGAGATGGTGCTGTAAGACCTTCTTGCAAAGGTGAATTTTTACACAAGATCAGTAGATGAAAAGCGTTTGAAAATAAACAAAAGATTCCTTCCATCTTTTCAACCCTGAGTTTGGGGGTGCAGAGGCATTGTTGCTGATCAGGTAGAATAAAACAGTCACAACCTGGTATAGTTTACTGCAACCATTACTTTTACTGAAAATATTTGAATTACATTATCCCAATTCTGCTTAAATTCTTCAGTAACATTTGCAGTGAAAGATATTTCCTTGTAAGTGTGATATTATTTATTTTACTTTAAGTATAGGTAAAGTAAAAGATCAGAATACTACGCCCACCACTTCAACCAAAAATATAGAAATATAGACACTGCATTGGCTGCTGGATTGTACCTCAACGTCGCCGCCATATTTGACCTGGCAAAGACTCGCCTGTGCACGAATACAAATAAACAAGGGAACTGTGGTTTTTCTGGGTGAAAAGTGCTATAGCATTGTAATTTCTCAACTGGTTTTGAGAGTAGTAAAAAAATAGTAATAAACCATTGAATATAAAAATGGCTCATTGAAATTAGTTGAGAAATTCAAATGTTATAGTGCTTTTTAATCATAAAAAGCTCTGTAAGCTTTACTTATATACATTTACAGGCCAGTCTTGCCCAGTCTGATATGGTGGCGAAATTGATGTATTGCGGTAATAAACCAAAGTCAGTGCAGCATGTACATGTACATGCCTTTTGTAAGCAACATTAACACGTCAGACTAAATAAGAGCTTGAGTCCCTGTGAGCTTCAATAGATTAAACAGTTTAAAAGATTGGTTAATTGAGCCTTTTTTCAGGTAAATACTGGATGTAATTCAGTGACAGTGAAGAAGTTGATTGTAAATCAGTTCTAAAACATTCAAATGCATTTGCAAATGATGAATGCAAATACAGAATTTTAAAACTTGAATCTTTCATAGCACTGAAATGTTTTGACACAATTTTTTTTTTTATGGTCCGCATTGTTACAGCACAATTGAAGTATTGTCTTGTGACGAAGAGGACATCGTCACCTTGCTTTGCACACATGGCACCACGCACTTTGGACTGAGTGTGACTACAGTTTAATAATTGCACAGACACTTTAAGAGGAGCACCAGCACTTTATTGGAGATTTGCACAATACATTTTAACACTATTTTTTGCACATTTGTATGGATATGTTTATCGTATTTATTGAACGTTTATTGTCCTTGGTCGGGTCTTGGTATTGCAGGTGGGTGCTGTGTGTGCCACGCAGCTCCACCTAGAGCAGAGGGACAGAGGGTTAACAGTGCATAATAATTGTTAATTGCTTCAACAAGGAGCTAAGCTAAGAATTTGTATTGTGTTGCTCAATAAGTGCATGCAGTGAAGAAGTCAAGTGTGTTGTGTACTCACCAGTCTTGTCTTCAGGGTGTGCAGTCAAAAGGCTTCCCCCAGTAAAAGGGTAACCAAGTGTAAATTGGTGTGGGGGTGGTGGATGTGTGTATTGTATTTTAGTAAATGTAATATGAAGTGGGATGTGTATTTTTTTTGTTAGGGGAGGCAAATGAGGGTGTGTATATAGGTTACTGATTAGGTAGTGTAAATATAGGAATAAAAATGGTGGATTAAACATGTTGATAGGCAGTGGATCCCTGTGGATGGAATCTTCCAGGGTCATTAGCTGTGACACCAGCTGTCGTACTGATGTGTTTATGCTGTTTGCTGAGATGGAGGAATAAAGAACCACCTCTGTGACCCACCTTAAACCTGCCTGTGGATCATTTTTTGCTGCACCATCCAGCCGTAATTGTGGTCATTCTCACAAGTGGTGTCAGAAGCTGGGGCCCACGTTACAGCAAAGGATGCCAAGGCAGGGGAAGAAAAATGTCCAAGAAGAACCAGATGAGGGGCCCTGCGGAGCAGGTGCTCCAGACACCATGACGGATGCTAAAACAGAAGACAAGCTGGATGAATTAGCAGGTATGGTGAAATCACTCATGCGAGCACAAACGGAGAGAGACCAGCAAAGAGAGAAAGAGTCCTCACTTCAAGAACAGCGATGGAGACGCATGCAGTATCAAGTCTCCCAAATGCAGCAACAAGTTAACATGAGGAGAGAAGAACAAAGAACAGAGCCGGACACTATGGATGAGAGTCAGCGCCCACAAATAAATGACGAAAATTATGGTGATTTTGATGACCCAGATGAAATGATGAGCCAGGCAAGTTGGGTTGTCAGACAGAGGGAACTCAAGCTACTGCCATTATGTCCAGATGATGACATTGAGCATTTCTTAACAACATTTGAGAGAATGGCCCAGGTTTGTCACTGGCCTAAAGATGGATGGGCTGTGCGTCTGGTCCCTCTGCTCACCGGCAAAGCCCGCAGTGCTTGTGTTCTGATGGACATGAAAGAATCTGAAAGATATGAAAAAGCTCCCCAGACAAGAGGACATCTTCCAGACCCGCTGCATCCGGAAGGCTAAGAGAATTACCAGAGACAGCACACACCCTGGTCACTGCTTCTTTGCCCCGCTGCCCTCAGGAAGGCGCTACAGAACACTGAGCGCCCCCACAACAAGACTAAAAAACGCCTTTACCACAGAGCTGTTACACTACTGAACTCCACCCCCCTCCCACACTGAAACCCCCCCCCATCAACACACACTTACACACACACATTGCACTACTGGTCCCTTTAAGGCTTGGACTTCTTTGCACACATTTTAATTATTGTTATATTGTTGATTGTTTTCTTTATATTTTTATATTTATTTATATGTACAAGGCAGCTGGAAGGCTACTCCAACAAAATGTCATTGCCTCGACAATGACAATAAAGACTATTCTATTCTATTCAAAGTTAAAGCAGCAATTCTGGCAAAATATTAAATTACACCTGATACTTACTGCAGAAGATTCCGGTCCCTCAAGTTTGAGCCTGGTGAAACTCCAAGAGAGCTGTATGTGCATCTAAAAGACCTTTTTTGCAAATGGGTTAAGCCAGAGAAATCAACAGTTAAAGAACTAGTTGACACTATTATTCTTGAACAGTTCCTGAGGATGGTCCATGCAGAGCTGGAGATCTGGATCAGAGAGCATGACCCCAAGACAGCAGAGGAAGCTGCACGCCTGGCCGGCATCGTCACATCAGCCAGAAAAGGAAGCTGAGCTGCCACCTTTGGCTGGGAGAACCACCAGGTCCATTCAAGTAAGTCCTCTGGGGGTAAACAGGGGCTTGGTCAAGTCACGAGGTAGATGGTTTTCAAGTGATGGGCAGTTTACTCCCCAGGCCACAAGCTATGCTAAAAGTCGATGTCAGGTGTTACCACTGTAATGGTTTAGGGCATAGAAAACCATTTTGCCCAGCTTTGAGCCACACTAAACCATCTTTCCTTTATTCTGCTCCAAGGCCAGCTACAGTGGGTACAGTGAGGGACGCAGGCCATGCAGCCCCAGTTCTGATCAATTGAAAGCGTGAAATAGCATTACTTGACTCTGCAGGTTTTCAGACTGTAGTTTTGTCCGGTTTGGTCCCCAGAGATAAATGGAGTAAAGACAGATCACGGATAAGCTGTATTCATGGAGATGAGCATGTTTATCCTACAGCTGAAGTTTATCTGACTGTGGGGGGGGCAGACTTTAATGTTGCCTGTGGCATTAGCTCCAACATTGCCATACACTCCAGGCCAGTGGTTCTCAACCTTTTTAAGTCGCGACCCCCAATTCAATATGCACTGCTGTCCGCAGTTGAATACATTGTGATCTCGTTGATCTGCTCTGTACATGCGACATCTATTGCACGTCTGTCCGTCCTGGGAGAGGGATCCCTCCTCTGTGGCTCTCCCTGAGGTTTCTTCCGCATTTTTTTTTCCCTGTTAAAAGGGCCTTTTTTTTGGGGCAAGTTTTTCCTCACTCGAATCGAGGGTCGAAGGACAGAGGGTGTCGTCTCTGTACAGATTGTAAAGCCCTCTGAGGCAAACTGTGATTTGTGAATTTGGGCTATACAAATAAAATTTGAATTGATTTGACCCCCCCCCCACCCCACCCACACACAATCAATACACCGTAGGCTACGTCGAATTTACAAATCAGACAAGCACTTATGATCACACTTCAGCTATTAGTTTCTTTATCATTTTATTTTGAAACACTTTTGAATATTTTCAAACAAGAGTCTGACTTTTCACGTGAGTTACAGACCGACGATGGTCGCTACATCCCATCATATTGCTGGTAGTTGAGCCGGTTAAAATGTAAACAATTAACGCAAACTTTTTTTCTTTTTAATGAAATAAAATGATAACCAGCACATGCTAATTAGGAAGCCTTAACAAAACACACTGGGGAGAAAAACTGCCCATGTTTCATTTTAAACATCTATGTTGCTGAGAGCTTAAACATGAAAAAGAACGTCATAACATTGTGTCATAACAACAACTTAACAAGTTTTGTTAAAACAAACTCCTAACTCTATAAACGTTGTCTTCTTTTTTTTTTCTTCACAAAGCCAAATAGCTGCAACCACTATGTAATGTGATGGCTGGGCCTTTTGTTTGCCTCTTGTTTGAACAGAGCAGCTGCATTCTTGGCTTTATGTTAGACACGGCTACGCGAAGATCACTCTCAACTCTGAGGAGTCGTGATCTGTATTTGTTTTTCAGTATTCATCTGTATTTTGTTGTCATTCATCTGTATTTTGTTGTCAGTGCAGAAAAGGTCTTTTCACACAGATATGTGGATGCAAATGGAAATAGTACATCGGTTGCAGCTTTTGACAGTGCTGCGTACTTTGTTGCTACTGACAACCAGGACTCTTCCAGTGCGCATGCCGAGATAGCAGTCTGTAACGTGCGGTCAGAGGAGAGATCTAGCAGGGCGTCCTGCAGCTCTGATGGCAGGTGATGTGCGGTGGAGGTGGTGAAAGGCTGGCATATCCAGTCGTACTTTTCCGGCGTGTCATCATTTGGGAAGTACTTATTGAAACTTTCAAGCAGGCTTCTGAGGTGAGAGGCAATAATTCCTTTCATAGTTTGAATGGTGATGTCGTAACTCTCCATAAAGTCATCAAGCTCAGGGAACATTTCAACACTTCCCCCTTGCACTCGCACAGCCCACCACTTCAGCTTTCTCTTAAATGCCATGACCTTATCAGAGAGAATAAGGACATTTGTGTTTGGGCCTTGTAGGGACAAGTTTAAGCTGTTTAGTTTGTCAAAAATGCTGGCTAAATATGCGAGGCTCGTGACCCACTTTGGGTCAGTCAGATAGTCAGCAAGGGGAGAACTACAGTCTGATAAAAATATGCGGACCTCCTCACGCAGTTCAAAGAGCCTCGTTAAAACTTTGCTGTGAGAAAGCCACCTGACCTCTGTGTGAAAGAGAAGTCCTTCGTGGTCTGATCCCATTTCATGACAGAGTGTGGCAAAGAGTCTGCTTTGCAGTGGCCGTGATTTAATGAAATTGACAATCTTAACTGATGTTTGGAGGACACCTGCCAGCAAGTGCTTCCCTGTGGATCATACAGTGCAGAAATTTCACATGGGGGCTACCTCTAACACGCAGGCCCTCAAACCTTTTCTTGCCCCCTGCATAGCTCCAGCTCCATCTGTGCACACTGAGACACAGCTCTCCCATCTCAGTCTCTCTTTTTGTATGTTACTGTTGAGCTTGTTGAAAATGTCCCGTCCAGTGCATGTTCCCTCCATTGATGAGCAAAACAACATGTCCTCGTAGCTGTACCTCACAAAGGCCAGCAGCTGCGCATCTCCTGACACATCTGTGCATTCATCAATTTGCTCTTCCTCACTCTGTCAATGAGTTGCTCTTTAATGTCATTTGCTATGTCCTGAATGCGGCGCCCCACGGTGTCATTTGACAGGGGAATGGTTAAAGAGTGTTAGATATTTTCTCCCCATGCATTGCTCTTGTGATTGCTACAGCTGCGGGACGGATGAGACTCTCCGCAATCGTGTGAGCCTTTTTCGATTGAGCCACCAGATATGCGACCTCATATGAAGCTGCCAGGGCCTTAGCAGGGACTGTAGAATATTCACTCACCACTGTTTTTTGCCTTTTTAGTTCTTGCTCCCTGCGCTGAAAAAAATCAATTGGCTTATAAGTTAAGCTGCTG
This sequence comes from Pagrus pagrus, assembly GCF_965226575.1. Classification (NCBI taxonomy): domain Eukaryota; kingdom Metazoa; phylum Chordata; class Actinopteri; order Spariformes; family Sparidae; genus Pagrus; species Pagrus pagrus. Next base: position 129,137 of record NW_028175437.1, read on the forward strand.
TGTTTTGTCTCTAAATGTCTTTTTAGTTTTGCTGGCTTCAAGCTCTCAGTGCCATATGTTTCTCAGGTGGTGGTTCTGGTGGCTGATCTTGGGACCCCTGCTGCTGCTGCTGACTGTCTTGTGCTGGAACACTTTTTCTTTTAAGCCATCGCTCCATTTTTCCAGCTAGCAAACTTGCTGCAGCTGTGGCTAAAACAACAACGCGCCTTTTTTCTCTCTCTTTTTCTTTTTTTATTTCCCCCCACGGTGAGAGGCGGGGTAGAGAGAGAGCCGTGTCTGTATGTGTGAATGAGAAGGGCAGACATGCAACTGGTTTTGAGTAATAAAATGCCTGTTTGAGACCAACCGCTCGTCGTCCTTGTAACATCCGGTTGGACGCTCATTATTTTGCGCATTTATATTTTTCCAAAATGATTTGGCAACCCCCAGAAATCATCTCGCGACCCCAATTGGGGTCAGGAATGGCTGCTCTAGGCGATGATGTACCCACACTCTATGACCTTATGACCCCGCCAATATGCAAACCTGACGGGAGCAGTGAGGAGGATCAGAGTTCAGTAGCCGATTTCAGTGAGCCATTGAGTGATTCAGTCACATTGCCTGTGTCACCACCAGAGTGCAGAGGGAGTCCTCAGAGAGCTGCCTTTCTTTGAGGTAGACTGGGAAGCAGGGCCAGTTAAACCTCACAAGTCACAAGCACAGTGAAGACGGGAGAAGCTAAAGGGTTCACTTAGACAAGGAGCACAAAGCTCTCCTTAACCACCAGAACTGCTTGATTTTGAGTTTCCCCCAGATTTGAGCTCACTGCAAAAACAAGATGTGACACTGAAGCAGTAGTTTGAAAAGGTGACAGATGTGGAGGGTGTTCAACAAAATAACCCAAGCTGTTTAGATGATGACACCTACATGGTGAAGGAGGGTCTTCTCTATCAGAAAAGGGGAAAAAAATGAGACTTTAGCACTGCCACAACAGTTCAGACAGAGAGTTATGGAGATGGGGCATTCAATTCTATGGGCAGGTCACCTGGCTTTCCAGAAAACTCTGAACAGGATTGGAAGCTGCTTTGTTTGGCCAGGGATGTACACTCAAGTCTCTCAGTGCTGTGCTTCCTGTGAAACCTGCCAACTAACCTCTGCTAGAGGAGTTACACGTACCCAATTACAGTCTTTGCCCATCATTGATACACCTTTTGAGAGGATAGGCATGGACATTGTAGGCCCATTTGAGAAAAGTTCCTCAGGCCACCTTTACATTTTGGTCATGTGCGACTATGCCACACGGCACCCTGAAGCCTTCCCTCTCAGGTCTTTCAAAGCTAGACAAGTAGCAGATTGCCTTTTACAACTTTTTTCTAGAGTAGGCATACCCAAGGAGATTTTAACAGACTGTGGGACGGATGGGCTGATGGAGCGCTATAACCAGACACTGAAAAACATGCTGCGCAAGTTTGTGTCTCACACAGGTTCGGATTGGGACTGCTGGCTGCCATACCTGCTGTTTGCGTACAGAGAGGTCCCATAAGCATCTACGGGCTTCTCTCCGTTTGAACTGTTGTATGGGCACCAGGTGAGAGGACCGCTGGACCTGCTGAAAGATTACTGGGAGAGTTCGAAGCCAGAAGGAGAAAATGTGGTAGCATATGTGGTAAAAATGAGGGAGAGACTGGAGAAGATGATGGCGCTTGTACATGAACACATGGAGTCGGCTCAACAAAACCAGAAGGTGTGGTATGATCAAAAGGCCAGAGAGCGGGTCTTTCATCCAGGCCAAAAAGTACTGTTGTTGTTGTTGCCAACCAGTGAAAGCAAGTTGCTGACTAAGTGGCATGGACCATATGAAATCAGCAAACGTGCGGGTAAGGTCACACATGAACTTTTTATGCCGGACAGGTTTAAAAGATACCAGACTTTTCATGTTAACCTGCTTGAGGAGGTCCAGGTGCGTTCAGAGCCTGTGCACCAGCAGCTTTTGGTCCGTGAGGTGCAGGAGGAGGATACTGTTGACAAGTTCTTCCCAGCTACCACCACAACAGCAGAGGGCCCAGAAGTGGACCTGTCACATCTGTCTCTCACCCAGCAGGCAGAGGCGAAGCCCCTGCTTGACCCAGAACTCTTCAGGGAGACACCAGCTTTCACCTGACTGGTGCAGCACAGGATTCGGCTGAAGGGAGATGCCCCAGTGCAGTAGAAAAGCTACAGGATTCCTGAGCGGTTGATTCCTCTGCTGCAAAAGGAAATTAGGCTGATGTTGGAGCTGGGAATAACAGTGAGTGGCAGGCCCATTGTATTGGTCCCAAAGAAAGATGGTACTCTCAGATTTTGTATTGATTTCAGATACCTGAATACAGTGTGCAGCTTTCGGTACATCACCACACTGGACCTCAGCAAGGGCTACTGGCAGGTTGCCTTAGCACCAGATGCCAAGGAGATGACAGCTTTCAGAACACCATTTGGTATGTATCTGTTTAAGGTCATGCCATTTGGTCTCCAGGGGGCGCCAGCCACGTTTTAAAGACTAATGGACCATGTTTTGAGGGATTTATCTGACTGTGTGGCTGCATATTTGGATGATGTAGTTATTTTCAGCCAATCATGGGAGGAGCATATGGTGCACCTGCAACAGGTGCTGCAGAAAATAGAGGCACCCCCATCTACCCCTCAGACACTGTCATTAAGTTTGCCGATGACACGACTGTAGTTGGCTTGATCTCAGAGGAGGATGAGACAGCTTACAGGCATGAGGTGGATCATCTCATACAGTGGTGCGGAGCAAACAACCTCATCCTCAACACCTCTAAAACCAAGGAGATGATCGCTGACTTCTGTAGGACTAAGGTGGAACCGTACGCACCCCTCCACATAAATGGGGAGACGGTGAAGGATGTAGAAAAGCTGAAGTTTCTGGGAGTCACACTGTCGAACCAGCTGGCATGGACGAACAACACCATGCAGCTGGTCAATAAAGCTCAACAGAGACTTTTTCCTGAGGAAACTGAAGCGGGCCAAACTACTCCTCAACTTCTACAGAAGCACCATCGAGTCCATCCTGACCACCAGCGCCACAGTGTGGTACGCCAGCTGTACAGCCGCGGAACGCTACAGTCTCTATCGTGTGGTGAAGGTGGCTCAGCGCGTCATCAGGTTGAAGCTCCCCGAACTGGACACCATTTACACAAAAAGGCTCAACAAGAAAGCCCTCAGCATCCTTAGAGACACCCCACACCCGGTCACTCCATGTTTGAGCTGTTACCATCTGGCAGAAGGTTCAGGACAATCAGAACCAAAACAAACAGACTAAGAAACAGCTTCTACCCCAGAGCTGTTGCCTACATCATCCCACTTCTATCATAACAGTCACTGTTATACACACGCATTTTATACATGCTGCTGCTATCACTTATTATTATTATTATTATTATTATTATCATTATTTGAAGCTGCACTGATACCTTTCTGCTGCACAGACATTGTATTTTATATATACTGCTGCTCTTGTCTTGTTTTGTTGATCTCCATGTGTGCCTTTTATGTTTTTTAATTTTTTTTAATATATGTTTTATATTGTCTAACTAATTGTCTTTTACCGAGAATAGTCTAACAAAGTTTCATTGTACACCCAGTATAATGACAATAAAAGATTAATTCATTCATTCATTCATTCATTCATTCATTCAGACGGACACTTTTGGAGTGGGCCTGGGAGCAGTGTTTCTGCAGGAGGTGGAAGGAGAGGAGGTGGTGGTGGAAGGAGAGTCGGAAGCTGCTGGACAGAGAGACAAAGGTACTCTACAGTGGAAAAGGAGTGCTTGGCGATGAAGTGGGCCATCGACACCCTCAGATATTATCTGCTGGGGCGGCACTTCTTCCTGGAAACTGATCATCGGTCTTTGCAGTGGCTTTATCGCATGAGGGATGCCAACATGCACATCGCTAGGTGGTACCTGGCCCTGCAGCCCTATGACTTCACGGTGCACTACAGGTCAGGGAAGTCAAATGTGGTGGCGGACTGTCTGTCCAGAATGTCAGAGGAATGAGGTACTGTTCTCTTTGGGGAGAGGGAGGAGGAAATCTGACGAAGAGCACATCGTCACCAGGCTTTGCACACATGGCACCACGCACTATGGACTGAGTGTGACTACATATGCAGAGGAGCAACAGCACTTTATTGGAGATTTGCACAATACATTTTAACACTGTTTTTTGCACATTTGTATGGATATGTTTATCGTATTTATTGAACGTTTATTGTCCTTGGTCGGGTCTTGGTTTTACAGGTGGGTGATGTGTGGGCCACGCAGCTCCACCTAGAGCAGCGGGACAGAGGGTTAAAGGTGCATATTAAATGTGTTAATTCCTTCAACAAGGAGCTAAGCTAAGAATGTGTATTGTGTTGCTCAATAAGTGCATGCAGTGAAGAAGTCAAGTGTATTGTTTACTCACCAGTGTTTGTCTTCAGGGTGTGCAGGCAAAAGGCTTCCCCCAGGAAAAAAGACAAAGTGGGATGTGTATTTTTGTTGTTAGGGGAGGCAAATGAGGGTGTGTATTTGTTACTGATAAGGTGGTGTAAATATAGGAATAAAAATGGTGGGTTAAACATGTTGATAGGCAGTGGATCCCTGTGGATGGAATCTTCCAGGGTCATTAGCTGTGACACCCTATAAATGGGGGCCATTTTAACAACCTGGGGGAGGTGGTACTGATGTGTTATGCTGTTTGCTGAGGTGGAGGAATAAAGAACCACCTCTGTGACCCACCTTAAACCTGCCTGTGGATAATTTTTTGCTGTACCATCCAGCCGTAATTGTGGTCATTCTCACGTCTGACTGAATATTTTGTATTTCATAGAACCATCAGCAGAGTAAACTATTGCAGCTGATGAGGGGGATAACATCCCACCAACACACAAGAGACGCAAACAACCATCAGCAGAGGATGGAGCATCTGGAGTCGGTGCCAGGAAACCTTCTTCCAAAAGTGAATTTTGAAACATTTTCATTTATTTGGAGTAACATAAGTAGATCTGGGTGTGTAAAATAAATTTAAAAAACGCACGCCTCAGTCTGGTGGCACCCTAGTACATTTAGTCAAGTAATGTATTTAATTACAAATTTGAGATACTTGTACTTAAATTTAGCCTTTTCTTTTCATATTACTTTTAAAGTTCCACTTTACTACATCTTAGAAGCAAATATTGCACTTTTTACTCCACTACATTTATCTGACAGCTATAGTTATTACCAGTTACACTGGAAATTATTATTTTTTTGCACAAAAATGAAGGGCTTATACAATATGGTTTGTTATAAATTCAAGTATTCATCAGTTTTTACATATATTGCTTATATTTGATTAATCAGTTGATTGACAGAAAATTAATTGATAACAATTTTGATAGTGGTTTCAGTTATTTTTCCAGTAAAATCATGTGGTTGCCGCTTTACAGCTGGTATGACATTTGCTGCGTTTCCTTTAAATCATTTCATTGTATTTATAATGTTCAGGTTTGGACTGGACATTGTGAAGGTGTCACTTGGGCCTCTGGCTTACTGTGACCACAGTTCTCAATATTTTTACCGATCAAAGGATTAATGGAGAAAACAACCAGCATGAAAATAACCATCGGTTGCTGTCCTAAACAAAATATTACAAAATCCTACCTTTACGTTATTGTAATCATTCTTAATGCCGGTCATCGGGTCAGAATTTCTGTTATCTGGTTAGATTAGTCATAAAATGGAAACTATTTTTCATGGTGGAGTGCTGAGGATGAATCGAGTCTCACAGCCTGTGGAAAGAAGCTTCTTGTTAGTCTAGTGATGCAGCACTAAAACAAACAAGCTGGTCAGGCCTGGTATTATTTGTTGTGAGCGCCTGTTCATAAGTGGACAGCTCCAAGTACAGGTGTGAATGCCTTAGGATTTTATGACTCAGACCGCAGTCAGTGGTGGTCTTGGCCACACGTGACCACATTCTTTTAGCACTGTGTAAGCACGTGTCCTGGACCAGATTGAAGCACCGCCTGTTCAACTGATATTTTCTGTAGAGTGCTGATCACACTAAGACTCATTATGGGCATAGCCCCTTCAGAAACGTCCATAATGCAAAATAATTAATAGAATAAATGTCTGAGGTAAAACACAGCCCTCTATGCACTCTCCCCTCTCCTCCTCTCCTCTCCTTAGCAGCGGCGGTTAAATTTCAACAGTGGGGGGGACCCCTGGTGGAACGAGGAAGATGTAAGACACGTTTCACAGAGGCTCCGCTGGAATGATATTTTTTTTTTTTACACTTTTATATTACACTTTTGTATTTTTTCTGCCAGCTTTAAGCCTTAATACTGCAGCCTTTTACTATAGGTAAACTTATTTTTTTACTTGCGGACACTCTATGATGGCAGGCCGAGGGAGAAATGATGCTTCTAAAACAGGCTGCGACAGGCCCCAGCCATCACCTGAGCAGCTAGATGCTAATGCTAATGCCACTGTGGCGAGAGCGGGTCTGAGTGTGTGTTTGTGTGAGCGTGTGTATGTGTAGTGTGTGTCGTCAACAACGCCACCTGGGATTTTAACCCAGGAAATAGCCATACAAGGCCAACACTAGGGCTGCAACTAACGATTATTTTGGTTGTCGACTAATCTAACGATTATTTTTTCGATTAGTCACAATTATTTTCGACTTTACCTCATATTCTCAGAGCAAATTAAAAACCCATGAAACATGTATTTGAAAACATAATATTTTGAAACAACTGCATTTTTAAATTGTTATTTTAATGAAACATAAATTGACAAAATAATACATTAAAGTGCAAGTTGTGATAACAAAAACATAATGTACAAATAACTTTACTATACTATAACTATACCTTTTTGAAATAGTGCTGCCAAGTCCAAAATTTCAAATAAAACTAGTAAATGTAAATAAAATTAAAAAAAATCCAGTACAAATGACTGTATAATTCACAAATTCTTCAAATTGCAATGCAGGAATGTGAGCATATCAACATACTCAGGTGTGAGGCTGGCTCTCTTCTTGGAGGTTATGTTCCCAGCAGCTGAGAACAGTCGCTCAGAAGGAGTAGAAGTGGCAGGAATGCACAAGAATGACCAGGCTAATGATGCAAGACTTGGATATTTTGCTTCATTTGACTTCCACCAAGATAGGGGATTAAAGTACATCAGTACCTGCAATGGGACAACAGATGAAAATTAGGCTTGTGAAAAAGTATGGCATGTTACAGTTGATGTTAAATGTTAATTAATAAGAACTGTTCTTATTTAAACACATAAATCTTGCCTCGTTGGTGATAGCTTGGTTGTGAGCATCCTGTTCAGCAGTCTCACTGTCAGTATCTGTTGAGGAGTCACATCCAAACAGTGAATCAAGAGACCCATTTGAAGTTCTCTTAGCACATGTAATGGCTTCCTCATTCTCACTGGCACACTGCCTCTTTGCAGTTTCTTCTTGCATGGACTGTAAGGCAAGAGATTGGACTTTACTTTGAAATTTCTGACACCAGGTTCAGTGTTCAGTTTCTGAAAACGCGGGTCCAGTGCAGCTGCAATGATCTGTGTGTTTGTGTTGTCATCTTTGACAGTGACTTCTCTGGACCAGCGTGCAGTTGTCTCCTGTGAAGCAGCTGCCTGGAATGCCAGAAACAGAAGCTGTATCATAGGTGGTCTGAGTGGACTTCTGAAGCCCTCTGACCAGAGGAGGCAGGGCAGAGGCGGTAGCATAGGTTTCACCACTCAGGTAGACAGTGGCACTTTCAAAGGCCTGAAGAGCTTTTGCCAGTTTCTCAAGCAAGGCCGACTGGTCTGGTTTCAGGTCGAGATGCTGTTTCCCTTTCTGTGTTACTGTTTGGGTTAGACAATGTTGCAGTCAGCGGCCATCTCTGTTCTAGCAGACGAGTCACCATGTAAAAGGTGCTATTCCACCTAGTAGAGACATCTTGGATAAATTTCTTCTCTGGGATTCCCATTTGTTTCTATTTGGTCTTCAGCTTGCTTGAGGCTAGTTCACTTCTTTTGAAGTGCTCTACAAGACACCTCGCTGCTCCTAGTGTTTTAGTGATCTGAGGATGTTTCAGAGCATGACCGATCACCTATTGTGGCCAAGTGTGGCCTGCACAGCGGACTGAATTCCACCCATGCTTTTCTTTCAAAATGTTTGCAGCCAGCACTGTGTCAACATTGGAGCCATTGTCATGGACAACAGCCACAATCTTGCTAGCAGGGACCTCAAACCTTGCCATGGCATACTCAATCCATGCAGCAATGTTAACTCCAGTGTGTCGTTCTTCCAGTGGCATGGTGGTGAGGCAGAAGCTAGTGAGTTCCCAGTCATCACTTAAAGTGACAAGTGATGCCAAAATATGCCTCTGTGGCAATACTGGTCCAGGCATCAGCTGTCAGGGCAATCTTGCTCTTAGTTGATTTAAGGACGTCTATAAGATAGATTAATGTTGAGTCGGTGTGTAGCTATGCCAAAACAATGTCGGACACCGTAGTTTTCTCCGGGCCCCTGCCAAACCTAACCAGTGATGACATGTTCAGCCGCATGTCATCATTCAACCGCTGGCTGTCAAGGTGGTGTCCAGCAAACGATGTGGGCTTTGTTGATAATTGGCGGACTTTCTGGGGAAAACCTGGTCTCATTAGGAGAGACGGCATCCATCCCACTTTGGACGGAGCGGCTCTCATCTCTAGAAATTTAACCCATTTCATTAGCCAACAACCAGCCTGACAACCCAGAGTTGAGACCAGGAGGCAGAGCTGCAGTCTTACACGCTTCTCTGAGCTTCCATTAGATCAGTTGCTCCATTGAGACTGTGTCTGCCCCCCGACCACCTAAATTAATTAAATTAATCAAATCAAAAGTCCACAGAAGAGGAGTTGTGCATGAAAATCTAATAAAAATTAACAGCAACTCTGCAATCTCAAAACAAGACAAGAGAATTAAATGCGGACTCCTAAATATCAGATCCCTGTCATCGAAAGCTGTACTAGTAAATGACTTAATTTCAGACTGTAATATTGATTTATTCTGTCTTACTGAAACTTGGCTGCATCCTGAAGAATATGTCAGCCTGAATGAATCCACTCCACCCAGTCATATTAATACTCACATTCCTCGAGGCTCCGGCCGAGGAGGTGGTGTTGCAGCTATTTATGACTTAAGTCTGTCAATCATTCCTAAACCTAAATTAAATTATAACTCATTTGAAAGCCTTGTTCTGAGTCTTTCACATCCAACGTGGAAAACTTTACAGCCAGTTCTATTTGTTGTAGTGTATCGAGCACCTGGTCCTTACTCAGAGTTTTTATCTGAATTCTCTGAGTTTTTATCAAGTATAGTCCTCAAATCAGATAAAGTAATTATTGTAGGTGATTTTAATATTCATGTGGATGCCGTTAATGATAGCCTTAGTACTGCATTTATCTCATTATTAGACTCCATTGGCTTCTCTCAGTGTGTACATAAACCAACTCACTGTTTTGACCACACCCTTGACCTTGTTCTAGCTTATGGTATCGAGATTGAAAATCTAACAGTTTCTCCACAGAATCCTCTTTTATCAGACCATCACTTAATAACTTTTGAAGTTCTATTACTGGACTACACACCATTAGGCAAAAACTCCTTCACTAGATGTCTATCTGATAGTGCTGTAGCTAAATTTAAGGAAATTATACCGCTGGCACTAAATTCAATGCCATGTCTTAATATAATAGAGGACTCCTCCGCTAACCTCAGTTCCTCACAAATCGATCATCTTGTTGATAGCACTGCAGGCTCATTGCGAACAACACTGGACTCTATTGCCCCCCTGAAAAGGAAACCTATAAAGCACAGGAGGTTAGCACCCTGGTATAACTCGGATACCCGCAAATTGAAGCAAACATCACGGAAATTTGAAAGGAAATGGCGTTCCACCAACTTGGAAGAATCCCGCTTAGCCTGGAAAGATAGCCTTAAAATATATAGGAAGGCCCTCCGCAATGCCAGAGCAAGCTATTACTCGTCATTAATAGAGGAAAACAAAATCAACACCAGGTTTCTTTTCAGCACTGTAGCCAGGCTGACAGAAAGTCACAGCTCTACTGAACCATGTATTCCTACAACGCTCAGTAGTAATGACTTCATGAGCTTCTTTAATGATAAAATTTTAACTATTAGAGACAAAATCCATCATCGCTTGCCCTCAACTGGCACTATTGTATCTTTAAACACAGGAACCTCAGAAACAGTTGTAAATTCTGACTTATATTTAGACTGCTTCTCTCCCATCGACCTCCACCAACTAACTTCGATGGTTTCTTCATCTAGACCAACAACTTGTCTCCTAGACCCCATCCCAACTAGGTTGCTGAAAGAAACTTTACCTTTAATTAGCACATCTCTACTAGAAATGATCAACCTGTCTCTATTAACAGGATACGTACCACAATCCTTTAAACTAGCTGTAATTAGACCGCTCCTTAAAAAGCCTAATCTTGACCCAGAAGCTTTAGCCAACTATAGACCTATATCCAACCTCCCTTTCCTCTCCAAGATCCTTGAGAAAGCGGTCGCCAACCAGCTATGTGACTTTCTTCATAAAAATAGTTTATATGAGGATTTTCAATCAGGTTTTAGAGCACATCATAGCACAGAGACGGCACTGGTGAAAGTTACAAATGACCTCCTCATCGCTTCTGACGAATGACTTGTCTCTGTCCTGGTCTTACTAGATCTTAGTGCTGCATTTGATACCATTGATCATCACATTCTACTACAGAGACTGGAACACTTAATTGGCATTAAAGGACCCGCATTAAACTGGTTTATGTCCTATTTATCGGATCGATTTCAGTTTGTACATGTTAATGATGAGTCATCCCTGTATACCAAGGTTAGTCATGGTGTTCCTCAAGGCTCCGTGCTTGGACCCATACTATTCACCTTATATACGCTCCCTCTAGGAAATATAATTCGGAAACACTCCATAAACTTTCATTGTTATGCAGATGATACACAGTTATACCTATCAATAAAGCCAAATGAAACTAATCAGCTTACTAACCTCCATGCATGTCTCAAGGACATTAAGACCTGGATGACCTGCAATTTTCTGCTGTTAAACTCAGATAAAACCGAAGTTATAGTACTTGGTCCTAAACACCTTAGAGATGCATTATCTAATGATATAGCGAGTTTGGATGGCATTAACTTGGCCTCCAGCACCACCGTCAGGAATCTGGGAGTTATCTTTGATCAAGATATGTCCTTCAACTCCCACATAAAACAAATTTCAAGGTCTGCATTTTTTCATCTATGTAACATTGCAAAAATCAGGCCCATCCTGTCTCAAAAAGACGCAGAAAAGCTAGTCCATGCATTTGTTACGTCCAGGCTGGACTATTGTAATTCTCTATTATCAGGCTGCCCTAACAAGTCTCTAAAGAGTCTCCAGCTGGTCCAGAATGCTGCAGCACGTGTACTGACAGGAACTAAGAAAAGAGATCATATTACTCCTGTATTGGCCTCTCTGCACTGGCTCCCTGTAAAATCAAGAATAGAGTTTAAAATCCTTCTCCTCACTTACAAAGCTGTTAATGGTCAGGCACCATCATATCTCCAGGAGCTCATACTACCCTATCACCCAACTAGAGCATTACGCTCCCAGAACGCAGGATTACTTGTAGTTCTTAAAGTCTCCAAAAGTAGAATGGGAGCCAGAGCCTTCAGTTATCAAGCTCCTCTTCTGTGGAACCATCTTCCTGTTTTGGTCCGGGAGGCGGACACCCTCTCTACCTTTAAGAATAGACTTAAGACCTTCCTCTTCGATAAGAGCTTATAGTTAGGGCTGGGCCAGGACAGGCCCAGGCCTGTCTTGGACCAGCTCTTAGTTATGCTGCTATAGGCCTAGTCTGGGGGACAATGACACACTGAGCTTCTCTCTCCTCCCCTCTCCTCTCCTCTCCATCTGTATACATTATGCCTGTATACATGCCCCATCTCTGCATGTCACTGACTTACTTCTTCCCCGGAGTCCTTGTGCTTTCTAGTCCTACAGGCTCCCATGGATCCTGGCCGCGCCCGGGTCGTGGATCGTGGATGCGCCCACTGCTATGGCCCTGCCTGATCGTGGATGCGCCTACTGCTATGGCCCTGCCTGATCGTGGATGCGCCTACTGCCATGACCCTGCCTGACACCCACCACTACTGTCTCTAATATTAGTCACATCTCTGTTACATACGTTCCACTACTATTATTGTAATGCATTACTACATACCATCCTTACCATTAATCACTACTACTGTTATCACTAGTAATCACATTTCCATGTGCATTTCATTATTATTGCTGTAATACATCTTAATGTACTTTCACTCCTGTCAACCATCGCTTATAATTGAATACATTGTGATCTCGTTGATCTGCTCTGTACATGCGACATCTATTGCACGTCTGTCCGTCCTGGGAGAGGGATCCCTCCTCTGTGGCTCTCCCTGAGGTTTCTTCCGCATTTTTTTTTTCCCTGTTAAAAGGGCCTTTTTTTTGGGGCAAGTTTTTCCTCACTCGAATCGAGGGTCGAAGGACAGAGGGTGTCGTCTCTGTACAGATTGTAAAGCCCTCTGAGGCAACTGTGATTTGTGAATTTGGGCTATACAAATAAAATTTGATTTGATTTGATGTCATTGACTATCATGTTGACGATGCTTTCTGTCAAGACTTGAGCCATTGGAGGGGTTCATGTGCCTCTTCTGACAACAAAGTCATCTACACGCCTTTTCTTGGCACTGGAACTACTAAAAGAGAGAACAAAACAGAATTGTGTATCATTTAAGAAGCTGAAATCTATGCATCATCACGTTGTCATGCCTGATAGTAATTATTACAGTTTTTAATTGATTACATATCTTACAAATGAATTATTATTGTTATAAATCATTGCATTAAGTGGAGGTTTACTATTCAGTGTCTTATCCAATTTATATTATTACTGTTTTGTACTGATTTAATATCCTACACATGAATTATTACTGATATTGTTGCTGTCAGACAAAAACCTCTTATTTGCAAATTTGACTTTTTTCGACTATTTTTTTATAATCGATTTTACTGGCCACCCTTCACGTCTGTATACATTATTAACCAATGAATGTATTCAAAGAGCTTATCTCCAGCCGGCCTCTTGTCATGTTATGATGCACGGCAGAGCTTGGGTTCACAACAACCGCAGTTGTTGTTGTCATTCGAGATCTGTTGCATTTTTAATAACTTTGAATTTTAATAAATCACTTTTTGGTTGCACACTATTGGATGAATATGTCCATTTCCGTTCTATTTGCTCGTAGGTTTGTAGCTTACTACCTACAGTTGGTACTAGTTTCAAATAGAGGTTTCCCTCACGGAAAGCGTGATTCACGCGTTGCGTGAAATTGTAGGTCACATTGTAGCCACTAGGTGGAAGCATCATACTGAAATGCAGCTCAAAAGATTTGGGGATAATTCCACATTTGACCACAACATAGCTGCAATGGAGAGTGGCGCTGTTCATAGGCCATAGGCTACTTAATTTGCAGCTGTGGTCGAGAGAGCTAGAGAGTGAATGGAGAGAGGGAGCGCTACGCCGGTAAATCAGATCAATGTTGTTTTTTATTGTTTCACAGTGGTTACGTTCAACAGGATCAGTGGTTCTCATGGGGGTCCTGTCCCCCTCCATATTTTTGATCTCTCCTGTAGCCTGGCCGGGTCTGGCTCTAAGTTTTAGCAAATTGTCTCATATCTATTTTCTGCAAGTTCTCGTGAATGTAACAATCCACTTATAGCCCACGATCGCTCGTTTAAACAGTCTCTAAGCTGCTTCGGTCGTGCCAGCAGCCTGGACCCGATGCAGCTGGACTCACGAGCGGAGCATTAATGCACATCTGTCTGCAGCTGCTCCAAACACACAATTTGAAGGGACAGATTAGATGTTAATTTTGTTAACAGTGACTTTGTTGATACTACTTTAATCGTAGAATGGAGCCACAACGGGCTGATTTCAGCCAAGAGCAGCAGGTTGTTTTAATGGAAAGTAGGCTATGAGCGATACAAAAAAGCTGATCACAGCCTGAAGCAACAGTGTTGCTGCAAATATAACAAGAGGAGGCTGCTTTTAATTTCTGACAGCTGAACATTGCGCTTTTAAATATGAAGCTTACCCAAACAAAAAACTAGAGCAACAACTGTCATTTTTTAAATTGTGTTTTCATATATTTCACCGATTGTAATAGAATGCGAGTGTGTTTTATTGAAAGCGAGACTGGGTGTGTGTATGAAAATCGCTACAGTGAACTGGTGCTTTGGTTTTTAGGTGCTCTACAATCTCATAGTTTCAAAGAAAATGGATTGATTGATTTATACTTAACGAAATGAAACGAAAACAATATATATTATATTACTATATTGTTGCAACTTTAGAAAATATAATCCAGGGGAAAAAAGGCTTACAAACATGGACCAAAACAGCTCAGTAATACGCACAAAAATCCAAAAGAAACGAAAATGAACTAAAAAAAATAACTAAACATCATGAAGTGGTCTCAATCTGTGTTTTACGCATGCCTCTGTGCATCTGGCACATGTGTCTTGGAGTTCTGAATGGAGGCTGTATGTTCAGCTCCCCTTACATGTGAAATTTATTACATGAAACACGACGAAATTTCTTCACTTATGAACTGAAAAGTGTGAGGAGAGCTACTGTAGGAACCGGTTTTTCTGTTCAAAGCAAACAGCTGTGTGAAGTACTGTGGGGGGCAGGACTTTTGTCTGACAATGTACTTGAGTGAAGTATCCACAAACACACCCATTGGTCAGTGTAAGTGTGACTCCATCTCTTTTTACTTTTTAAACACACACTAAAATTATGGAGCGTGAGCATGTAGTTGACGCGTGTCTTAGGCCACAAAAACTCCACAGTTCTTTCTCACGTGGGTTTATTGAAACCTTTATTCAAGTTACAACAAAAAATAAAACTGTAGCAATCCAAAATCAGGCAATAATCATTAGCACGGTCAAAAACTAGTGTGCTCTCCTCGCCTCCATAATCATCACTGAACCAAAGTACGCACGCATCACGGTACGCACATCTCAGCCAATAAGAAGAGCGCAGTTGTTATTAACTAATAGGCACTCTTATAGCCTCAAATATACAAAATCAGAATAAATCCAACAAATCTAAATTATTTATCACCTTATGTGTAATATACAAAATGGCTCCAACAGTCAGAGATAAATGGAGGATGCTAATGTGTTACATTGTGTCCAGCTGTCGTCACAGCAATTATTACAAGCACACCTATTGGTCAGAGATAAATGGAGGCGCTAATATGTCTATTAAGCTCATTACTTTCAATAGAGCCGAGAAGATGGAACATAGGAAAATATTTTTCATTCTAGTTTTAGAGGCTGCATTTAAAAAAAATATATATAAAAAAATAAAGTTATTACTTTACATCACGTTCATAAGATGTGTAGTGACTGGAATTCAGACTTCCCAAAAATATAAGATATATACATGCACTGTAAAAAAAAATCCGTAGAATTTACGGTAAAATACTGGCAGCTGTGGTTGCCAGAATTTTACCGTAGAAAATACAGTCACAATGTATGAGACATTACGGTATGCTGTTTTGGCAACCGTACATTTTACAGTAGAGAACTGTTATTTGTTTACGGCAATTTGCTGTAAAAATAGCAGTTATAGAATAAAACTGTTTACGGTAATTTGCTGTAAAAATAACAGTTATTATATAAACCTGTTTACAGTAAATTATTTTAAAAATAACAGATATACTGTAAACCTAATTACAGTCCATCAGTGAAAAAACACGGTAAAACTGTAAGATATAGTACGGTATTTTATTGCAAAGTTCAACTTTACGGTAAAATACTGGCAGCTGTGGTTGCCAGAATTTTACGGTAAAAAATACGGTACAACACTTATGGAATTACAGTTTGTTGGCGTAGATTTTACAGTCAGCAAATGCAAATGGTAAATTATAAAGGAAATAACCAATTAAGCCCATTGTAAACCAAAGTACAGACTATAATTGACAAACTTTAAGAACTTCTCTTTGCATATACACATTCTCTGTGAAAAACAGAACTTGCCCAGTATACTCACAAGGCAGTGTTGACATCTTGAAAAGACAGTGTGTGTCCATACATATGAAGGATAGTCCATGGTAGAAGAAATAAACATCATGAAAAAAGGAGCCACTTGCCCTGTGTTGATCAACACTAATGAGTCACTGAGTCCAGACTTGGCTGAAGAGGGCTCTTAACATGGACATGGTGTTCAACAAACTGGAACTTAAAGCATTCAGCAGTCACCAGTTCTGCTTGAAGACTCATATGTTGTCCATCTGGTGTCCACTGTAGACTGGCATGATCCTCTCTGCAGCCAGAAAACAGAAACAAAGCAAAGGTTAGATTGATGCAGTGCCTGAGCATGATGCCTACAGAGATAAATTCAGCCTTCTGTTGTTAAACTGAGCTCCAATGAGCTATACATAGAATGAAGCCAGCACTCTGGAATATAGTTTTGCAGGTCATCAGGAGTATTTCATTTATTTTATTGTATTAGTGTGAAAGGTAGAAACAGTCACTTTTCAGGACTAAGTGATCATCAGTATTTGTTTCACCCTTGTCGAATTGCAACCTAAATCCTGAATCCTGTCCATAATACTGATTTTTTTTCTGCTGTATGTTTGTATGAAGCTGTTGGCACCGTGCACTTGAGGGAGATCGATTGAGTGAAGTTTGAGTTGTGCTTGCATCTACTCATTTGCTATACTGACATAAACCATTGTTTACCTCTAATTAGCCTTGACAAGACTGGTGTTTGAGTCATTGGGTCCAGACTTGACTGAAGACAGGTGGGACAGAGTCTCATACAGACATGGTACAATGTTAAGGAAACTGGAACTTTGGGCAGGTGTTGTCATCATTCCTGCTTGAAAATTCACCAGCAGTCTTCAATCAGGTGTTTACTGTGGACTGGCATGAATCTCTCTGCAACCAGACAAAGAAAGACAACAAAGAAAAAATTGTTAATGATAATAATGATAATTATTATTATATAGCACTTACACTGTTGCAAAGTGCTTCCCGCAACAACAACAACAACAACAAAAAACAAAACATTAATTAAAGAAGTTGGAACAGAAAAAAAATTAAATGGTGAATGAAGAGTAGGTTTAAAAAATCCCATAAAAAGGCCAACCTATAAATATGATTTCAGGAGGCACTTAAAACAGTTAACAGATTTAGCAGATCTAATAGATTGAGAGAGATTGAGGGAGAAACTGTGGAGGCTACAGCTGAAAACACACAATCCTTTGGATTTGACATCGAATCAGTGATTTTGATTTTTTTTAAGGATAGTTCCGAGGATTTACCCTTAAGGAACTCCAGATAACAGGGTAGTAGACATATATGGGAGAAATAATTATTGATGTGGCCATGTAAGTATTTGACAGGTATGAAGAAACAAAAACATTTAATGGCAGCACCAGTTCAGAAGCCTATCTATTTAAATGTACTCACTGAAGCTGAGTGCTGATAACGATGACGATGAATCAGAGTACTGGCCATACCGCACTCCTGCAAAGTTGACTGCCTTGCATTATCCAGCTGCACCGTGCTGTGGAGAAGGTGAAATTATTTGTTAAAAAATTGTATGGCTAAGGTGTTAAAGGGATCATTCTCACTTGTTATGTTATCTTTGAATTCGCCTAGATCAAGTGTCAATAAATGTTTCCTTTGTAATACATCCAAGTCTCCTTGTATCATCTTTTATTAAGAATAAACCAGTTTCTCCATTATTTCCATCACAATTATATTATGAAAGGCCTAGATTTATGCTGTGCTTAAATGTAGAGTATGCAGAATTTTCAAAAAAACAACATATGGACCTGTACAAACATAAATCCTCTCAATCATCACTCATGACCCACTAGAAGAGTGTGGTGGTCTGTTTTTCTCATGAGACTCAGCCCTCAGCCATTGTTTTGATGTGTGGCCGGTCTCCTTCTGGGTGGCAACCAGTGCTTATAAAAAGAGATTAACATAAAGCCTTCTATTGTTAAATTAATGCATGGTCAACTGTGCAATCACTTATCACTATTTATTCTTGACAAGACTGGTATCTGATCACAAGGGTAGATTAGTAGGCCAGCAAAGAAGTTGATGAGTCCATGTCAAGTACAACCACTAGTAGACTACCTGAAAGAAAGTGTAAGGAGAAGACAGGATATACATCCCCTCAAGTGAAATATGAAATCATCAACTCTTTCACTCTTTCCAACACATAAGGTTGCAAATTACAATCAAATGACTCAAAAACATGAGCAGCTGGGCCAGCCAAAGACCATGTAACACATATTTTTAATATCACAGCGGCCAAGGTTCAATTGTGGCTTGGGCCATGCTACAAACTCACCCTGCAATTTCAAGTAGAATAAAGACACATTTCTGAGAAAAAGATCACTGAAATCCTCTGATATATCCATATCACCCTCATCTTTACCTGTCCCTGTACTTGTCTCATTCACTTGAGCGCCAAAGTTATCTGATTCAGTTTGAACAGATGATGATTGTGAAGCAGACTCTCTGAATAAGTCACTGATACTGATATCTGTAAGATCTCTGTGTTTCCGTGACATGTGCGCGGAAAATGAGGATTTGACCTTGAACACATTTGTGCATCCTTTGACTGGACATGTCACAGCACGTCCTTCCACAATATGCTCCCTCAAGTGAGCTACCAGATCTTTTGTATCGTGACACTGGCGCTCACACATCGCCATTGCACACTTAAAATCACTTACAGCCGTCCCGACAGTAATGGGAGTAGGAGCAGATACACTATGCCTCCGGTAAAAATGCGCCCTAAACGCTCCATATCTGTAAAATGTCTGCTTGCAACCGGCTCCAGTGCACTTAAATAAACAACGTGGTTCATTTCTATGGAGTTTGCAATGAAGCACATAACCCCTCAAAGTCTTAACCGACTTGCTACAGAAGTTACAGCTAAACATTTTTCTAGCATTAGCAAAGTTAGCTGTAGCTAGCGACTTCTCAGAGCCCTTAAGTGACTCTTCTATTCTGCAAAAAGCAGATAGCGACACGTCCAGCAACTTTTAAGATATAGCTACCTGAACTCCTCTGCTTGAAAGTCAACGAATAAGAGCTAATGTGGCTCTGCGGCTAGCTAACGTTGATCGGACAGACTCAATGAGCTGTGAATGTGCTTACCTGAAGAAGACACTCTGCTCCTGTGGGCGCGAAGAAATGGCGGTGAACTGAAATTTCCGTTAACTCCGCGGTCCTCTCTCTGCGTGTCTCTCTCTCTCTATCTCTCTCTCTCTATCTGTCGGTCTGTCTGTCTGTCTGTCTCTCTGTCGTTCTCTCTGTCTCTCTCCTCAATTCAAACACTGCTCCTGTGGGCGCGAAGAAATGATGGTGAACTGAAATTCAAAATTTCTAGCTTCTGTTAACTCCGCGGTCATCTCTCTCTCTCTCCTCAATTCAATAAAGCTTTATTGACACGGAACAACAAACACAACAACGTTTTCATTGTCATGTTTTACATATAATAAAAAATGTACATGTACAAGAATAAAATACATATACAGTAAACAATAAACATGTATAGTTTTCTATTGCATTAAGTGCTTTGCGTCGGCCCAATGCCCCTTAACTGTGATATAATAAGCACATACCACTGCCTGTCCTGATGTATTGCTTAAATATACCATACTTTTTAACATTCTACTTTCTATAGAAATGATGGTATGATTTTATGGTTGTGTACCGTAAATTTAAATGTAAACACCAGCAAAATCTGTAATTCAGACAGAATGATACCGTCAATTTTAAGGTAATTACACGCTTGTGACATTATGGTATTTTACCGTGAATTTTGCAAACTTTTTATAACATTCACAGTAAAATTCCATATTTTCTACTTAGTAAGACCGTACAATTTAAAGTTATTTACTGTTTCTTGATTTACAGTAATTCAATGTATTTACTACAGTGATATACTATTTTTGATTTTACGGTATTTCACTGTTGCTATTTGGCAGTTTTTTACCGTAATTTCTACGGACATTTTTTACAGTGTGGTAGCCTACGTGCTTCAAATAAAACATTTTTATTTAAAAAATCGACAGGTATACAGAACAGTGCAGTATGATATACAGTAGGTAATTTAAAGCAGAGTGTGTCCTCAGATCTGCGTAGTGTGCGCATCAGTCTTTCAGCAGGAGATCCTTCGGCCCTGGGCATTTTTCGCCGTCTGCCATGCAGTCACATGCCAGTCGGTCCTCCCTTTAATGCTATGACCTGTTCAATGACTTTGTCCAAGTGATCTATGTATTTGTTGCAGGCCTCTTTGGTGAGCTTATATTTCCAAAATGACTCTATTGCGGAGATCAGTTCATCTCTGTTTTTGGGTTTGGCCTCACAGCGAATGTAGCGTTTCATTGAAGCCCAGACTAACTCGATCGGGTTCAGATCCGGCGACCTAAGAAATTTTTGCTGAGCATAAGGTTTGTTCTAAATTAAATAAAAGCCTGTCCCATACAGACGCGTGTCTCTCTAAAGGGGTCCGCTCGGCACACACACACCCTCCAAAAAAAAAAAAAAACTATTGGCAGAAGTCCGGGCCGTGAGAACCGGCAGTCTACCTCTCGTATGGATAATCCAACGGATTTGATCTGGAAAATCCCTTGTTGTGATAGACTCATGTGTTTTCATAATCTACAGTAGCCTATCATAAAGTGGATACAATCACCGCAACTCTGTCCGGAGCTTCGCTACTTTTATTTCCGTATCCTTGGTAACAGTAACCCAGGTACAAGGATCCCCCCCTCCCCGCTTGACTTGAAATTAAAAAAAGTGACACAGGCTATTGCCCGTTCCTTCATGAGAAATCATCCAGCAACACACTCAATCAAACAAGGTGGGGAATGAGAAATCTGCGGCACTACTGTACAGTAGTTCGCTCATTTTAAAAATACAGACGGGTGTGTTTCGAGCTGACGAGACTGAGGACCGAAAAAAGAGAGTGAGACGTATACTGTAGCTGCCGTCGTTACATTTGTCTCATTGAAAAACTATACTGTATTACAGTGGCGAGCGGTGACCTTTTACTGTGGTCATGCTGAAGTGTCAATACCATGCGCGCCCGTAAGGGGGGTATTTATTTATTAATAAAAAATATAATATGGTTTTTAACTACTACAGTGGAAACCGCTTATAGTGATCACGTTGGTCCAGAGTACATTTGATCACTATAAGCGGTTGATTGCTAAAACCGAATTGTTATTATTTCACTTATTTTTTTGTGCAGAACATAATCTAAATGCCAGTTGTATAGTTTTTCAATGAGAAAAATGTAATGAAACGGTCGTCAGCGCGATCCTCTCGTCAGCTCCAAACTCACCCTTCTGCACCTCAATCACAGACCACAGCTGGTTTTCCACACAGCATTTACAGTAACTCACGTGACACGTCTCAGATCAGTAGGCGCTGCTGCCGGTGTGTTTTTAAAATGAGCGAACTAGGCTAGTAGCGCCGCAGATTGACAGATCTGATACTTGTTTGACAGAGTGTTTCGAGATGGTTTTCATGAATGAACAGGCAATATGTCACTGTCAGACCGGATCGTTTGACGGGAGGGGGGGTCGGCCAGTTTTTGTGATATTTACTTCAGGAGTAGGCCGTCCACTTGAAATTATAGTTTTCTTTTCCTCAAAAGTTCTCCGCGAAAACGGCACTGAACGCAAAGACTGAATAGAATTAATATTTTCACTCATTTTGACCGGGCTACACGATGAAATGAACCACTGACAGTTTCCCGCTGAACAATTCAAACAAGTCAGTTTTGCGCATGCGCGTTGGCAGATAAGCTGCTTCACTGACAGCTTTTTTGCCATTCAAAATGCTCATCTACAGTAAACACAGCCTCTAGCAGTAACTGTACTACTCTGTGTCACAGTGCGCACGCGCGAAACAAGCTGTCAGCTTTCCAGCTTTTCGCAAGCAAAACGGGACAGATTAGGCACGGATTTAAGACCAAAACAGTAGAACTAAGGTATTGTATAATTGAACACACTGCCAGATTAATATTTTCAATTATTTTTATTGAAGGGCTTGGGCATGCACTGCATTTATAGCTTATTAAGACCGCTCGCCCATGCTGTATTATTATTATATTGCATTCCCCATTTGTGCTCACTGCCCCGTGCTGCTGTCTTATGGAGGCGTCCTGCTGCTCACAGATGCCACCTGGCGGTTGTTTGGGCACATTGCAGCTTCTGGTGAAAACACAATTACTCCTCCAAAAAAAAAATCTGTGTGACTCTCCCGTGACTCATGCGTGAAATCCTCCAAATGAAACTAGTACCCACTGTACAGTGACACGTAAATTTAATACCATATATTGAAGATAGGAGCCCAGCAAACATTTTGACGTCTATTTGACGTCTAATCAACGTCGGTCAGGCAGGTCGATTCGACGTCTAGCAGAGGTGCTGAAATGAAAGTTTTTCTGACGTCGGTCTTATGACCGACCACATTTCGACCGTTATTAGACCGCATCAATTCACGTCGTTTCAACGACATATCAACGGCTCACAGAGCAGGCTACTTCAATCAATGTCATTATTACGTCGTATAGACGACTTTTCAACGTCTCTACGTGACGTCTATCTGACGTCTAATCAACGTCGGTCAGGAAGGTCGATTCGACGTCTAGCAGAGGTGCTGAAATGAAAGTTTTTCTGACGTCGGTCATTTTGACGACATCAATTCACGTCGTTTCGACGACATAAAAACGGCTCACAGAGCAGGCTTCTTCAATTATTACGTCGTATAGACGACTTTTCAACGTCTCTACGTGGCGTCTATTTGACGTCTAATCAACGTCGGTCAGGCAGGTCGATTCGACGTCTACCAGAGGTGCTGAAATGAAAGTTTTTCTGACGTCGTTTTCATGACCGACGTCATTTCGACGGCTCTTAGACGGCATCAATTCACGTCGTTTCAACGTCGTTTCGACGGCATATCAACCTTTGTCAAAATACACATGTAATGTATTGCATTTAAAAATATGTTTACCTAAATCGAGTTTCAACTAGTGCCTACATAACTGGCATTACCACATCCATACATTCTATTACAAGCACAGCTCTTGTGCTGTAGCCTATAGTCTACATGTGCAATTCTCAATGCTCTAATCTGCAACTATTTAAATTAACTTATCAATTTCAGCAAAAAAATCCTTAAAATGCAAAGAGGTCAAAAAGTCCAATAGACAACACCAGTAAATTTCACATTTGCCAACTTAAAATATCACAGGAATGGTGAACCTGGTTAAAACTTTCATAGTAAATAAACTCAGCTGTGATAAAGTTAAAAATACTCAAATAATGTTCACCCATACTGTAAAATACAAGTAGTACATGGACAAATCTCAGGTAAAAAAAAAAAGAAAGAAAAAAAGGACAGCATTCAGGACCAGATATATGTAACGAGTTATCTATATATTGAATAATTGAATAAAAAACGAACATGTTTATGGGAACAAATGTTTTATTGACTTTCTTTTTATTGCAGTCCTTTGGGGGTCTGCCCCTTGCCCCCGCTTCTTGGTGGGGCATGTTTAAGTTGGTTCTGAATCACACTCTCTATTTCTGCATCTGTGGCCTTTGGACTCCATCTCTTCACAGCAGCTGGAGAGAGGGCATAAGAAAAAAATAAACATTTTTACAGAGCGCCTATTCAGATGTTAAATGCACTTTATAGATGGCAAGAACAAATTGTTTTGGGAGTTGAAAGAGTAATGAAAGAACCACTTCTTAGAGCCACTCAGTAGCCTGAATCTGATGGTTCCTAATAAAGCCAGTAGGCATTAACAGTCTGTGCTATGGTAGCCCAGCTTAGCCCAGGATAGCCACATGCACATGAAGCCCATTCAGTAATTTCAATTATATCAATCTTAGTTTCTTACACTTGATGACATGGAACATCTTTGTGGCTTTAAAAGGCACAACACAGAGATGCAACACTAAGCATAACTTCTCTTTCATGCAGGTGCCTGGCTGTACACACAGGGAGCACAATAGCACATTAGAGGTTTTCTTTTAAAGGACAATTCCATTTCATTTCAAACGTGCTACAGTTTCGGAATACATTTACTCTAAAAGAATGAATTTGAAGATATTCCTCACTGTTGCTGCTGTTATGCATTAGCACCTCTGTCCAAGCATCATCACAACAGCATAAAACAGTGGCGGACGGCTCTGAGGCTGTATCCAAATATTCATATTCATTCAAGCCCCCCCATTGTGTGTGTGTGTGTGTGTGTGTGTGTGTGTGTGTGTGTGTCTCTCTCACCTGGTGTGCGTCTCACCTGGTGTGCGTCTCACAATAAACCTGTGAAGTGAGGTAAATTGGACAAATAGTTATCAAAACAGGCCTATGCGAGGGACAGAGACACACAAATAGATTACTTTTATATGTAGAGAGATAGTGACATTGATTAACCTCTGAAGTCAATAAAAATGTAAAAATTTTAGTACGCCTAAAATAAAAAAAAACTGTAAGGATGAATAACTGCTTGTGGCTTCATCTGAGCATGTCAATGGCATTATGGGGCTGTAGCCCCACTATCAGTGAACACTTGTTTCAAATTTGAAGAAGATGGCACAAAGTATGACCATTCTACACCTACGCTGTGATTGACAGATAACCAGCCACACTGTCAGTCACGTCTCTACAATAAGATGGCGCCCTCTGCCGTTGCGGTCGTGTAGCGACACCAGACAACTATCAGCATGTGTCAACGGTTAGACCCCGGTTATAAGACGATTTCTGGCCACATATCAATGTCCGTGGACCACATAGTTTTCGGGAGCTGGTATGGACCGTATGGTCCGTCCCGTTTTTGGTGTATGTCAAGCGACACCTATAGGCCTGGCATATGAACTACAACGTTTTCGGTTGATCCGTCTAGATGCAAATATTCTTGAAACAATGCCGAGGAAGACGGAGAAAAAATAACGTTTTCGCCCGTCTGGACGGCCCCTTAAAGTGTTTTGGTTCTGTAACGATGCTAAACCGATAGTTGCACAGATGTTCGGCTCGGTTTAGCATCGAGCACCTCACGTAGCCTGTGAGCTAACTCAGGGCTAGTTTCACACGGCAGCTAACTCGGCTGCTAGCCGCCGCTCGGTTACGAATAAAAGCAAAAAAAACCAGCTATCTGTAACAATACACGATGCAGCAACAAAATCAAAACTCTAACATGCAACTGATAAACGTATAATGTCTTACCAAACACGGTTTCATTTTAAATTACAGTACTTTTAGTAACTCACCTTTCACAGGTGTCTGTGTCTCCTCCTCGTCAACTGACACTGCAAAGTTCTTCTTGCGCATGCGTAGGAAACCACTAGGTGCGCTGACTACGCGAGGAAAAATAGTTCCTAGATGGATGCTAGAATCACAAACATTTCAGCCCACATTGCCAATATGATACTACATTATTTTCTTAAATTCACGAACATATTTCCATTATTTCGAATAGTTTTTAACATTCGTGCGTTGATAGGTCGTTGAAACAACGTCTAAATGACGTTGGTCATTTCAGCCCCTCAGATAGACGTCACATCAACCTGCCTGCCCGACGTTAAATCAGACGTCCCGACATGATTGGATATCTGCATCTCGACACAGCAGTAGATAGAGGAAATCATTCTTGACAGTGTTGTTTCAGTTAAATATGTTTTCTTTGAGATCGTATTCCCCCTAATGTTAACA